>NC_042624.1:96890499-97093131 GCF_901001135.1 Rhinatrema bivittatum
TCTGTCTGTGTGTCTAACCCCCCCCCCCCCCCCCCCCCCCCCCCCCCAATTTCTAGCCCTCCTTTCCCCTCTTGGCTGGTAGTAGTAATAGGAAACAGAAAGTGTAGGGCCCTGTATGCTCACAGGCCAGCCAGTGGCCTCGCCCTTCACACGGGATTAATTGGTAACAAGAATCCCAAATAGAAAGTGAGATCACTGCAGAGACTGAATGTTCACACAAGGGGCCCCATGTCAATTTTCTTTTCTGTTGCTGCTGTGGGTGATCATCTTTTTAGAGTGGTAGGAGAAGGGGGCCATAGGTGAGGAGCCAGGAAGATGACCTAGTGCAGCTTCTTGGGCTTACCATACTGTCCACTCCCTTTGGTGGAATTTAGGTTGCTGCACTGTGCCAACTTGTGTAAAACCTGTTGGGTGCCATAAATCCAGACTTCCTATAATGTATTTATAAGCATTTGATGTTTTGCTTTTTCTTAAAGGAAGGCCCAAGGTGGATTACATAAAGTAACAAGGCAATTATAAGTTTAATGAATGCATACTTGATTAAGCCAGCCAACAGCAGACTCAGATGCGGTGCTAAGTGTCTCCAAGCCACCATCTAACTTGGTGAAAGGGAGTTATTAATGATACATGCCACTGCATGAAACTCTCCAGACAATGTAGTCATGATAGCCCCTATAAATGCTCATTACCTGCATACTTCCCTTGAGTAGTCTGGAAGCAATTTAAGTGAATCTATAAGTATGGAATGTCAAAACCTGATTACTTTGCTATTGAATATCTAGTGAAGTAGTTTGTGGCCAATGGAGTGAATAAGGCAATTTGTATAATTAAAATAGATACAACCAGATATTACATGTCTTGAATTATGTGTTTAAATTTTATATTTTCTTTCTAGTACAGTAAAGTTACAGAATAACTAGAATTGGATTACTAATAGATGAATGGGTTATGTCCTCCAACCAACAAACTGAGACGGAGACTAACAGGTTCATTGATGTCATCCCTTATAGGCATCACTGCTGACCTCAGCCTGCCAGTCTTCTGTCTTCAAAACAAATCACTACCCAAAAATAGCAAGAAAGACAGAACTAAACACCAAATTATAAATTCTGCTATGACATAGAGCTTATATCCAATAATCAAAGGATGTATATAGAGACTGTCATATAGCGCCACTGTCTGCTTGCTGCTTATAAGCAAAGCCCTTGAAGCATTAGGGCTTTCTAATCATAGGTTGCATATACGAGAGTTCATATTTTCTCCATGTAGGTGCTATACAATATCAGAGCAATGCACCACATATAGGAGCTGTAACATGCACTTATCTCTGGGCAATAATCCACAAATGTAGCAATGTCTTTTGCAGTCCTGAAGTCCGTCCAACACTGCAATGTTTCGGAGTTGTGAAACTCCTTCCTCAGAGACCTTCAGAATGGACTCTGCAGTGGATAATTTGGATTGCACAGGTGTGGTCAGTCTGTGCATGGGGAGAAACTCTAGCAGGTAGCTCACAGCACCGAGCATTGCATACAGTTATCTTAACCGCTCACAGACTGACCGCACCTGTGCAATCCAAATTATCCACTGCAGATTCCATTCTGAAGCTCCCTGAGGAAGGAGTTTCACAACTCCGAAACATTGCAGTGTCGGACAAACTTCAGGACTGCAAAAGACATTGCTACATTCATGGATTATTGCCCAGCGATAAGTGCATGTTACAGCTCCTATATGTGGTGCATTGCTCTGATATTGTATAGCTCCTACATGGAGAAAATATGAACTCTTGTATATGCGACCTATGATTAGAAACCCTAGTGCTTCAAGGGCTTCGCTTATAAGCCACAAGCAGCCACTGGTGCTATATGACAGTCACTATATACATCCTTTGATTATTGGATATAAGCTCTATGTCATAGCAGAATTTATAATTTAGTCTTCTGTCTTCAGCAGCGTGGAGGAGTAGCCTAGTGGTTAGATCAGCAGGCTACAAACTAAGGAAGCCAAGATTCAAATTCTACTGCCACTCTATCCTTGTGACCTTGGGCAAGTCACATTACCCTCCGTTGCCTCAGGTACAAACATACAGGTAGATTTTCATGTAAAAAAAAGACCACTTATGCATCTATATGGCCGAGTGTGTATAAAACATATTTTTAAAAGGGGCCACATGTCAGGGTGGAATTTTCATGTATATACATAATGAGGTATTTTTAAAGCAATGTATGTGTGAATATCTTCTGTCACACATGTTCACATGCTATTTATGCACATAAGTACACTTTCCTTCTTGACTTTTGGCATTTGGCGCGTTGTCTTCTCTTGGTGAGTGGACTCAGGAGCAGGCTAGGGGATGAGAAGGAATGTACCCGGCACAGACTGGAACTGACTAGGGCCAAAATGGAACACAGGAAGGTCAATGGGGTGGGGGGGGGGGGGAGAAGACAGGTTTACAAAGGAGGGTTGTAGTGAATGCATCTGGGATAGATTGGGACATACAGGTTTACACTGGGCTTTACTGGGACATTCAGGGTTGTGGGAGTGCATGTTTCTGGGACCTACTAGGGATGGGAGTTAGTGGTGGTGCCTCACTTTTCAGTATGACTCTAATGGCCTTATGGATTTACATGTTATAATAGCTGAGGAGGGAAAGAAGACAGAGGAGTGTAGGAATGTTACAGGTTTGGATACCTTACAGTAGAATACAAGACTTAACCAATACCCTTATGAATTCATTAGTTTTAAGGAGCAGTTAAATACACTTTTGTAAGATGGTCAATCACTTGTATTCTAGCAACATAAGGTAAACAAGATTAATACAGTAGAAATATTTCTTTTTTTGTCCTCTTTAGTTGTAAGTTTCGCAGCACGAGCAGTGTAGTAAAAGATAAACAGAATTTATACATGTTAAAGCCCAACTTTGCACTTAGTAATTATGCAATACCAAACTAATTAACCCTGATGAAAGACAATTAAGTCAGAGTTCTCACCATTACCCAGTCCTCTAAAAGTCCAGAGATCTATCTTGACAACATGGGTTGAAATCCAGCAAAACCCCATTTGATGGAGGACAATTTAAACCCAAAGATCTCACAGATGTTTTCATGAGATATGATTGCAGAAACAGGGAAAATATGTTCTTAGCTTTTAATTCTATTGACTTCCACTTCTCTGAGTCTGAAGGCAATGAGTATAAAATTCAGCCTTAGCTTGCAGGTTCACTGCAGCAGTCAGTTCTGTCCGCAAAGCTGTCTTGACAAAGTTTTGGGTAATCTCTAGCAAAAAGCCTTAGGATAATGTCCCTAGGATAATTCAGAATCCTTTTCACTGATCCAAACCTCATTGCATATTTAATTCTATGTTGATCTTGATTGAATGTTGCCACCTCCTATAGATGCAGGATTGCTGGGATGCAAATTATCAGAGTCCCAATGCATATGAATTTTCCCATTGTGGATTAATGGGGTTCAGAGAGTCTTTCAGCAAACAGGTGCTGGAACAATACTCACTTCATAGCTGGTCTCATGGCAGGATACAAAGTTTTAACCAAGGAAATATTTTGCAGTTCTTATCTAAGATTTTTTTTCCCTCTCTCACATTGTAAGGTGCTGACAAATGTTTGATATGATGAACAATCACAGTCTCTTCTATTCTGGGTGACTAGCAGTCTCATATGAAGTTGCCAAAATAATTGCATGGTTAAAGACTCCATCTTTGTATTGCCTTAGGCCTGTACTTATGGTTTAGTCTGTGTGCATAGCAGTAGGCCTCAGTTCACTTAAGCACATGCTTGTTTAGGGTCACTGGCATATCTACTACAGGAGGAGGAGATACCCCTTACATGGAATGTACAGCACTAGGACACAATGGAGGAAAACATGCACAGGTTCAGATTTCACAAAGAAACCATATTGTTCCTATGCCAGAGGTTAGAGCAGGACCTGCAACTTACCATCCAAAGGGGCCAATCTTGCTAGTACACATCAAGGTCACCATGCCCTGGCATTTTTGTCCACCTCATTTTCCAGACACCTCTAGGGGTCATGAACTAAAATAACCCAATCTGTTAACTCTATATGTATAGAATAGTGGAGTAACTCAGGTCTCTGTTCTGGGACAACTGCTTTTTAACATACTTATAGATGACCTAGAAAAGGAAACGAGTGAGGTGATCAGATGACACAAAATTATTTTAAAGTTGATAAATCACAAGATAATTATGAGAAATTACAAGAGTAGGAAATGGCACATGCAAATGGCAGATGACATTTAATGTAGCTAGGTGCAAAGTGATGCACTTATGAAAGAGCAACCCAAATTATAGCTACACAATGCAAAATGCACATGGGGAGTCACCACTCAGGAAAAGGATCTAAGTGTCCTTGAGGATATGTTGAAATCCTCTGTTCAGTATGTGACAGCAGCCAAGAAAGCAAATAGAATGCTAGGAATTATTAGGAAAGAAATGGAGAACATAAGTACATAAGAACATGCCATACTGGGTCAGACCAAGGGTCCATCAAGCCCAGCATCCTATTTCCAACAGTGGCCAATCCAGGCCATAAGAACCTGGCAAAAACTAAGTCTATTCCATGTTACTGTTGCTAGTAATAGTGGTGGTTATTATCTAAGTCATCTTAATTAATAGCAGTTAATGGACTTCTCCTCCAAGAACTTATCCAATCCTTTTTTTAAACACAGCTATACTAACTGCACTAACCACATCTTCTGGCAACAAATTTCAGAGTTTAATTGTGCGTTGAGTGAAAAAGAACTTTCTCCGATTATTTTTAAATGCGCCATATGTTAACTTCATGGAGTGCCCCCTAGTCTTTCTATTATCCGAAAGAGTAAAAAACCGATTCACATCTACCCATTCTAGACCTCTCATGATTTTAAACACCTCTATCATATCCCCCCTCAGCCATCTCTTCTCCAAGCTGAAAAGTCCTAACCTCTTTAGTCTTTCCTCATAGGGGAGCTGTTCCATTCCCTTTATCATTTTGGTCACCCTTCTCTGTACCTTCTCCATCACAATTATATCTTTTTTGAGATGTGGTGACCAGAATTGTACACAGTATTCAAGGTGTGGTCTCCCCATGGAGCGATACAGAGGCATTATGACATTTTCCGTTTTATTCACCATTCCCTTTCTAATAATTCCCAACATTCTGTTTGCATTTTTGACTGCTGCAGCACACTGAATCATGATTTCAATGTGTTATCCATTATGATGCCTAGATCTCTTTCTTGGGTAGTAGCACCTAATATGGAGCCTAACATTGTGTAACTATAGCATGGGTTATTTTTCCCTATATGCATCACCTTGCACTTGTCCACATTAAATTTCATCTGCCATTTTGATGCCCAATTTTCCAGCCTCACGAGGTCTTCCTGCAATTTATCACAATCTGCTTGTGATTTAACTACTCTGAACAATTTTATATCATCTGCAAATTTGATTACCTCACTTGTCGTATTTCTTTCCAGATCATTTATAAATATATTGAAAAGTAAGGGTCCCAATACAGATCCCTGAGGCACTCCACTGCCCACACCCTTCCACTGAGAAAATTGTTCATTTAATCCTACTCTCTGTTTCCTGTCTTTTAGCCAGTTTGTAATCCACAAAAGGACATCGCCACCTATCCCATGACTTTTTATTTTTCCTAGAAGCCTCTCATGAGGAACTTTGTCAAATGCCTTCTGAAAATCCAAGTACACTACATCTACAAGTTCACCTTTATCCACATATTTATTAACTCCTTCAAAAAAGTGAAGCAGATTTGTGAGGCAAGACTTGCCTTGAGTAAAGCCATGCTGACTTTGTTCCATTAAACCATGTCTTTCTATATGTTCTGTGATTTTGATGTTTAGAATACTTTCCACTATTTTTCCTGGCACTGAAGTCAGGCTAACCAGTCTGTAGTTTCCCGGATCGCCCCTGGAGCCCTTTTTAAATATGAGGGTTACATTAGCTATTAGGGATGTGAATCGTTTTAGGACGATTAAAATTATCGTCCGATAATTTTAATATCGTCTTAAACCGTTATGGAACACAATACAATACAGATTCTAACGATTTATCGTTATAAATCGTTAGAATCGTGAGCCGGCACACTAAAACCCCCTAAAACTCACCCCCGACCCTTTAAATTAAATCCCCCACCCTCCCGAACCCCCCCCCAAATAACTTAAATAACCTGCGGGTCCAGCGGCGGTCCGGAACGGCAGCGGTCCGGAACGGGCTCCTGCTCCTGCATCTTGTCGTCTTCGGCCGGCGCCATTTTCCAAAATGGCGCCGAAAATGGCGGCGGCCATAGACGAAAAAGATTGGACGGCAGGAGGTCCTTCCGGACCCCCGCTGGACTTTTGGCAAGTCTCGTGGGGGTCAGGAGGCCCCCCACAAGCTGGCCAAAAGTTCCTGGAGGTCCAGCGGGGGTCAGGGAGCGATTTCCCGCCGCGAATCGTTTTCGTACGGAAAATGGCGCCGGCAGGAGATCGACTGCAGGAGGTCGTTCAGCGAGGCGCCGGAACCCTCGCTGAACGACCTCCTGCAGTCGATCTCCTGCCGGCGCCATTTTCCGTACGAAAACGATTCGCGGCGGGGAAATCGCTCCCTGACCCCCGCTGGACCTCCAGGAACTTTTGGCCAGCTTGTGGGGGGCCTCCTGACCCCCACGAGACTTGCCAAAAGTCCAGCGGGGGTCCGGAAGGACCTCCTGCCGTCCAATCTTTTTCGTCTATGGCCGCCGCCATTTTTCGGCGCCATTTTGGAAAATGGCGCCGGCCGAAGACGACAAGATGCAGGAGCAGGAGCCCGTTCCGGACCGCTGCCGTTCCAGACCGCCGCTGGACCCGCAGGTTATTTAAGTTATTTGGGGGTGGGGGATTTAATTTAAAGGGTCGGGGGTGGGTTTTAGGGGGTTTTAATGTGCCGGTTTTTCGATTTTTCGATTTTTTAACGATTTTCACGATTTTTCACGATATTTTACCCCCCCAAACGGCAACAATACGATTCCCTCCCCCTCCCAGCCGAAATCGATCGTTAAGACGATCGAGGACACGATTCACATCCCTATTAGCTATCCTCCAGTCTTCAGGTACAATGGATGATTTTAATGACAGGTTACAAATTTTTACTAATAGGTCTGAAATTTATTTATTTATTTATTTATTTAGCATTTTTATATACCAACTTTCCAATAACAGAATTACTGATCAACTCGGTTTACATTATAACAGAACAATCACATTTACAAGTAAATGTCTTACAATGAACAGGTAGATATAACTTGGATAGGTATATATGGGGTTAACCAGTAAAAGATACATTGCCTAATGTAGGCGTAAGTAAAGATACAGTGCCTAATGTAGGTTAAATACACAGTGCTAATTATAAGACTAGGTTATGATCCTCGACTGCCAAAGTTTATGTGTGTTCTATAGATGGTCTGAATAGCTCTCAGGTGGATTACCACCGAGAGGATCATTGGCAGGGAAGTTCCGCGGGGTTATGGGAACGCTTGGTTGAATAACCAAGTCTTGAGTCCTTTTTTAAAAGTAGATAAGCATTGCACTGATCTGAGTTCTGGTGGGAGAGTGTTCCAGATTTTGGGGCCCGCTGTGGAGAAGGCTCTTTTGCTTAATGCTGACTTCATCGGTGGTATGTGCAGGTTGTTTTTATAGGCTTGTCTTACTGGTCTGGTGGATGTGTGGAATTGGAGAGGGATTTTGAGCTCGAGTGGTGCCAAGTTGTGTAGTGAAATTTCATTTTTTTAGTTCCTTCAGAACTCTGGGGTGTATACCATATGGTCCAGGTGATTTACTACTCTTAAGTTTGTCAATCAGGCCTACCACATCTTCTAGGTTCACTGTGATTTGGTTCAGTCCATCTGAATCATTACCCATGAAAATGTTCTCCAGTACGGGTACCTCCCCAACATCCTCTTCAGTAAACACCGAAGAAAAGAAATCATTTAATCTTTCCACGATGGCCTTATCTTCTCTAAGATCCCCTTTAGAGACAATATCATAATGCCTCTGTATCACTCCATAGTGCAACCATATCTTGAGTATTGTGTGCAAATCTGGTCTCCGTATCTCAAAAAAGATAAAGCAGAATTAGAAAAGATCGAGAAGGATGACCAAAATGATAAAAAGGGATGGAACAATTCCCCTATGAGGAAAAGCTTGGAGAAGAGATGGCTGAGTGGAGATGTGGTAGAGGTCTATAAAATAATTAGTCAAATGGAATGGATAAACGCAAATTGGTTTTTACTCTTTCAAAAAGTAAAAAGACTAGGGGCCATGCAATGAAATTACTAAGTAAAATGAATAGGAGAAAATGTTTTGGTTTTTTTTTTGCTTAATACATTAGTAAGCTTTGGCATTTGTTGCCAGAGGATTTGATGAGAGTTATTAGTGTAGCTGGATTTAAATTCGTTTTGGACAAGTTCCTGGAGAAAATGTCCATAAATGTTTATCAGTGTGGACTTGAGAAGATCCACTGCTTATCTCTGGGATAAACAACATGGAATCTATTTGTTCTTTGGGATCCTGCCAAGTACTTCTGACCTGGATTGGCTAATGTTGGAAACAGGATACTGGGCTTGATGGACCTTTGGTCAGACCTAATATGGCAAATCTTATGTTCTTATGAAATGATGGGAGAGACAATATCTTCGAGCCTTAAACTTGAAGTAATAGGAGCTTTTTGTAAAAAAAAAAATTGACAAAGACAAACTGCTCCTATAAATGAACAATTTTTAGTTTGCTACCAGTATCAGTCCTAAACTATTGTAATGGACATGGCAAATAGGGTGTCCCCTGATGAGCTGAATGAAATGTTTCTAATAGCTTGCATGTGGTACTGTTCAAATGGGGTGGAAGGAGGCAGGATTTAATTCTTTCAAGGGACTCAGGTGAAATGAAATAGTTACCCTTTGTAATTTGTACAGATGATCATTTTTATCTATTTGATTTTTTTTTCTAGAACTGCCCCTAGATGGCACTGTGCATCCCTATGGGCTTTTACTGTAACTTTTATTGCAAGTTAAACCCAGCGCTGGTAAACTTCCATTAACTGCATCTTTGCTGATTCCGATTTTTCATCACTCTTTTAGCAATAGCTTAGTATTAAAGAAATTGAAATTCTCTATGAACACTTATGTACAATCTTGAAAGAAGTTTAACAGTACTGCCAATTGTAGTTAGTTAAGTTGGTGGACAAAATTGTTATAAGTCATTATTTTTCATTTGTATTTTTATTTTAAACCTGAAAAATTCATCATATTGAATGTTTGTTTTCGAAAGTATCTTGTAATTACCCACTCCCATTATTGTAAATCTAAATAAACTGAAGGTGCTGCTATGCTAATCTCAATGGAAACAGCATTTTGATATATGTAAGGCAGAAATATGGCATCAATAAAGAGTGAACCCTTTGAAGGATATTTATGAAAACCGACTGCCATAATGTAAAGTTCTCCTTCTCAATTCGGTTCTGAAGACAAAGTCTCGAATCCAGTGCCGCTGCAAGGATCTGCTGCCGTCCTAGGTGCTGATCATGTGCCATCAGCTTTCTCTCTCTCTCTATCCACACTGACCCATGCACCCATGTTCTAAAATCTGAAACACAATTTCACACCTCCTCATTCACTATGCCCTCACCAAACACATCACAAATGCACAAGAAAAACCTACCCTAACCCGTGTCTCCTCCCTTCTTAGCTGTGTTCAAAACTGCCACACTCATGTACGACTCTGCTGCCCCGTCCACTTCCCGCACCCTAGTCTGCCCCCCAGTGCTCCTGCCGGCCCTGCTTAGACCCTTATAATGAACTACATCTGTGTCCTTGTCTGTCACCACCATGAGCACTGATCAGGGGCAGACATACAGCTCCACTCTCGCTCCCTGGCCCAGCGCACTGTAAGGAAGGGGGTGGGACCAAGAGGGCCATGGCCACAGACGTCTGCCGAGCCACTGGGCACAGAGGGTTGTGCTATGCCCCACCTCCTCTCCCTATGCTGGCCAATCACAACATGGGAAAGGAGCAGGGATGCAGCACCTCTGAGAGACTGCGACCCTGCTCTTCACTCGCTATAACTAAGAGACTGGGAGAGAGGAGCAGTCACCTTGCAAAACTGGACTTTTAGCATCCGTGGGTAGTTCTGACCCGATGGCTGCACAGCATGCCTGAAAACTTGGCTGACCGGTGGGCAGTTGGCAACTCTAGCCTTCTTCCCAGACAAAACACCTGTTCAATGACAGAGCTCCTACCACAGCTACTCCCCTTCACTGCCAGCATATTCACAACTCGTGGCCTGGCAGGTTTCCTGTATTCTGATCTCCTACATCTTAAGTTTAGCATTCAAGAAGTGCTGGTCCATCAGTTTTGATCGTGCTCATATAGAGCCTACCGGGGGTGGTTTGGGGTTTGCCTGACAAAGTAGAGCATGGGCGGCTGCTAAAAGATCCCTCTTTGGCCACCCACGCGTGTACCACAGGGAACAGTGGTGATGCCGAGCCAGGGCTGGTGACGCCCCTCATTGCCCGGCGCCCCAGGTGACCGCCCTGCTCTAAAGTCAGCCCTGTGTGCGGATCTGCAAGGAGGTCGGTATATTTCGCAGCAACTCGATATTTTCGGACCTGTGCATGTCGGGGAAGGGTGCCGGAGGCTGCGATGATCGCTTTAACTGTATTAAATTCCTTATCAAAAAAAAAAATCAGTCGTGTGACCAGGGACAAGGGGGGGGGGGGGGGGCGGGCGTGGCGTTGCTCTAATCTACATGAAATTGATCAATGAAGACGCCGCAGCCTCTCTCCGGGCGGTCCGAGCCCGCCTCCTCTCCTTATACGGCCCTGGGCAGATCGCGGCGCCCATCCCCCTCCCTCTCCCTCTCCCAAGTCGAAGTTGGCGAGCCCGGGCTTCAGAGCGCAGCTGCCCCGGCGGCAGCAGCAGCAGGAGCATGGAGCCAGGGGGAGCCGCGCCCGCCGGCGCTCGCCGCCCCGCCGCGCCATGAAGCCCGGCGGGCAGGCGCTGTGCGAGCGGCTGAATTCCACGGCCGGGAGGATGTGGGACCCCGACGCCCCGGCGGCGGGGAAGGAGAAAAGCAACCTGACGAGCAGAGCCGCCGAGTGCGGCGCGGTGTCGGTGGCCTTCCCGCTGACCATGATGATCACGGGCCTGGTGGGCAACGCGCTCGCCATCCTGCTGGTCTGCCGCGCCTACCAGAAGAAGGAGAACCGGCGCAAGCAGTCCTTCCTGCTGTGCATCGGCTCCCTGGCGCTGACCGACCTGACGGGGCAGCTGCTGACCAGCCCGGTGGTGATCGCCGTCTACCTGTCCAGCCGGCAGTGGAGCCGCGTGGACCCCTCGGGCAACCTGTGCGCCTTCTTCGGCGCCTGCATGACCATGTTCGGCCTCTGCCCGCTCTTCATCGCCAGCGCCATGGCCGTCGAGCGCACGCTGGCCATCCGCACGCCGCACTGGTACGCCAGCCACATGAAAACCCGGGCCACCAAGAGCGTCCTGCTCGCCATCTGGCTGGGGGTGCTGGTCTTCGCCACGCTGCCCCTGGCCGGCGTGGGGCAGTACACGCTGCAGTGGCCGGGCACCTGGTGCTTCATCAGCACGGGCGAGGACCACGTCGCCGGCAACACCTTCTTCGCCTCCACCTTTGCCTCCCTGGGGCTCCTCGCCCTGCTGGTGACTTTCGCGTGCAATTTGGCGACCATCAAGACGCTCGTTGCGCGCTGCAAAACGAAACCGTCAGCCCTCAAGCCCAGCAAGCAGTGGGAAAGAATTACACTGGAAACCATGATCCAGCTGATGGGGATCATGTGCGTGCTTTTCGCGTGCTGGTCTCCACTGCTGGTAGGTAATGTTTAACTTCTGTAGCCAAAAAATATAGGTCAATCTTCCTGCTATCATACACGGAGTGAAAAGATTATAATGATACACAAATAATATCCCGAATCCTCCAATGTCTTGAATTTTAATCAGATGGGACTGTCAGTGTCTTCATAATTGTCGGTCACAATAATTAAGACCAAGACGTTGGAGGATTAGGAATATTATTTGTGTATGGTTAATTTCTAAAACATGTGCCTGTCACTTCCATGATAATCATTCATTCGTTTACAGCGCTGTTTCAATAACCTTTTTAATTGGTGGTTCAAAAAATAAATGGAAACTAGTTTTTATTTTCCGCTGAAATCCGGCGTACCTCTTTCCTTTAGTTGTATTTTGAGAAACGAATATACCTCTCGGACTTCCTTGTATGAACTTTACAAACGGTGACAAGGGACAGTAATTCACAGGTAACCAATTATGCGCATTTAGTAAAAATAACATTTAAGTCACACACATGCCATACAATCTGAATAAGGACAAAATACTCTTGCTCAGGAAACAGAAAGGAAACGATCTCTTGCTTTTTAATTAGAACCCTGGATCTCAGTGACAGTATTTATCTGACCATTATGGAGACATCTCTTGCTTGAGGCAGGTGATGTTTTGTTTAAGATGTTGCTAAAGTGAGATGGACGTTTTCCTAAGTGAGTTTACAATATTTAAAAAAAACAATAGCAGATGAATTCCAAGGCAGAATAAGATGGTTTTACAAGTACTCTAAGAAAGACTAAACTCAAATTATGTGCAGCCTTAAGTTGATGTATATACTTTGCCAAAACCTTCAGAGACTGGTGAGTTTACCGTAGCAGTAGTAGCAAAACATATTTTAGTTGATGTGCGGTTTAAACAAAATAATTAAAACCTTCTTTGCTGTTCTGATACACATGTTAAGCCTGTGGAGATATTGATGGTTAAGAAAGATTTTTATATAGTTTTTTTTTTGTAGTTCCTCATATTCTGTCACTCCCTCCTTTTTTCATAAGTAAGTCAGTTCTGCTGTGGTGATACTTAGCAGCACCTTATGAAGACATAACATGTAAATCACAGAAGTGGCATGTACAATTTTGAAAAGAGCTCACAAACCAGGAGAATGACTAACATATAAGGTACATACCCTTTGATCCAAAAAAAAGCATGCCAGTATAATCAGATATATCAGGGGAAAACAGAAGGAACTCCTGAGAACAAGACTCAAAGAAAATGAGGTAGATCCAAGAAACAGGTAAGCTGATCATTTTGAAGAATCTAGCAAGTAAAGCTGATTTAAAGAAAACTTTCTCCTTCAAATGAACTTGATCGCCTTCAATTTGAAATGATTTCCTGTAGTTCTTAAAAAAAAAAAAAAAGAGTAGATCAGCATTCCTCAGTATGGGGCCTGTTTATAAAGCTTTACTATGACAATGAATATAGTTTTCCTGTTTTTCAGCATATGTAAACTTACCTAGAAAATTATTTTTTAAGAAAGCACAATTCATTCTAAACTGTGATACAATTTCCTGAATCTTGCAATATTTCTCAGTTGCACAACATTCACAGTAGTTACAATATGATGAATTAATTATATGTTTATAAGAAATTCAGCAGTGTAGATTCAATTTAAAAGTTTCCTAAAGTGTGTATACACTTAAAAAAAAGAACACAAATGGTGAATTCTATGTTTTGGTAATTAAACTAAACTATGTAAATATTAGAATATCAAAGTAAATCATTTTTTATAGGGAGATGAAACTCAAAGCCTTGCAAATGGCAAAGAAACACCCAAAAATAACTGTGATGTACCACTTATGTATTGAACTGTTGTATCTAAATTTACTTCAAGAGCTCATAGTCTCTATATTAGAGTCTAATGTTGTTGAAAAAAGATTAAAGTCCTGCTCAGTCCAAACAGTGGTGAAGTATCCAACAAAATTATATATACCCCAAAATAATAGTACTGTTTAATCCAAACAATGATGAAGCATCCATCCCTGACAAAGGTCTTCGTTTCACCTAAACAGCTTCTTCAGGGGGAGTGATGCATCAAATACAGTCATAGGTCCATTACGATCGCTGGTATCACTTAGATTTTATATTCTCTTTTGCACTCAAGGATTCGTTATAAACTTGAATTCTGAATCACACATGCTCCTACAACAGCATTGAGTTGCAAGCCAATATATATATTTATTTATACACACATACTATGTCTGTATGCCCTGTTCCGGAAACATCAGGTGAATCTAAACTGAGTATCTTCATATAGCGTAGTCAAGCTTCTTTATATCATCCACTAGGCATCTCATTTCCACTGATAAAAATAATAAGTAACGTATGCTTTTTATACTCTACATGTCATTACCACAGTAAAGGGGGAAAAAAGTCCCTGGATAGATCAACACTGTACCAAAAGGAAAAGTCTTGCTGGGTCATGTCTTCATTTTTTCATCCCAGTCACCCCAACTTCTTATGATTTCTTGAAGCATCACTGGTAAACCAGTAGCTTTTCTATTCCTGTTTGGAAAACCACTGCCACTTTTGTTATTGGATCTATTTTATTTGTCACAAGAGTGCTTAAGTGTGCAAAAAGAACCAACAACTTGAATCAAACTATTCAGTCAGATAAGGGAATACATGGTGATAAAGCATCTCAAGGGACACTGGTGTCTGGATTGGGCCTTTAAATTGAATGGTGGAGATTCCCATTTTATGCCTGTAAGATAATTTGCTGTGAACAGGTCCCATTATTAACCTTGATTTATTGAGCATCTATAAATCTTTGAAACTGCAGTTAAATACCTGAAAAAAAAAAAACTTCGAATGCAGGGGGTTAATTTCAGAGGCATAGAAAATATAAAAAATACAAGAAAATCAGACACACAATCTCCATCACCAATCAGTATCTGTGTAATTCAGCTGTAATTAACCTAATAGTTAAACTGTTTAGTATCTGGTATGCATCCAATGTGCTAAGCTGTTTTCTCAGTTGCACAATGAAAGATATGCCTTGATACATGATGTCTCTAGGTATTTAAAACACAGCAGCACGTAATACATACTTAAATTGATTACTATTATTATTTATTGCACTTCATATACTGCTCAAAGAAAACAAAACCAGGAGGTTTACAATGTGGTTTACAGTCTCTAGTGAGAGCAAATTAAGTCTTTTCAACAACTACAGCCTGATTCACCAAGGATTTTCTCCAATTCTGCAAATATGGGGGGAAATAACTTGGTGAATCAGGACACAAAAGAGTAGTAGGGATGTGTTTACATTTGAAATGACAATGTCAGTGTCTTAGTCTATATGATTTCATGTCATTTTTTTTTTAAATTAAATGATAGTAAAAATCATAGCATTGTATTTTCTTTTGTTTTTAGTGAGCACTGTTTCTAAATAGTGTACACTAACGAAACAAAAAAGAAAAAAAAGACCCCAACGAAACCGAATTCAGACAAGAATTTTCCTTCAACAAAATGAAACCAAATGACATTTTTTGGCCAGCACATGCCTGAAGAGTACATGTAAGGTAACCAAAGAGAGAGGCTATGGGCTACAGTTGGGAACTTTTAAAATGCATATGGAAGGAGTTATGCGCATAGCATCAGCTCTAAACTTATCTAGCAGTCACGTTTTCAGGTTTGAGAAATTTCCTTGATAATTGCTCAATAGCAGTCTAATTATCTAATAACATTATAATACCACCTGTTTAGCTAGACTACATTAGGCACCGTACCTTTTAATTATGTTATTAACCCCATATATCTTAATCCAAGTTAATTCGACCTGTTCATTGTAAGACATTTACTTGTCATTGTTATTGTTGAGAATGTAAACTGAATTGATCAATAATTCTGTTATTGGAAAGTCGGTATAGAAAAATGCTAAATAAATAAATATCACACATCGCCCCCCTTGTCTCTTCTCCCAGAATTTGATGTCTATGGAGCTGGTTACCCTAGACCCTGGTTTTCCTGATAGACACGAGTAAGATTCTTTGCTAATACAATGATGCTTCTGAGTTGAAAGGTCAAAGATTCCCTTTATTCCTTTATGTTGAATTTCAGTGGAACTCTATTGGTGGATGAATATTCTTTCCAAAAATCAAAGTTCTGTTATACTTTACAATATGGTATTTTAATTGTTCTCGACAAAGGATTTTTTTTTTCTCCATATATTATTCACAGATGTGAATCACCATTGTGGATAAAGGACCAGCACACTTTCAAAATAAACAGTTTCCTAATCTATTATTCCTCTGCTTTCCAGATAAAGAAATTAGTTTATTACTTTCTGTGCTAGCACCTGCTTTAGCATGAGACTTGGAAAACACTTCATTCCCTAATTAAATTTAAATAGATTTATAATGTATTTATTTATTTTAATAAAATATATATATATATTTCACCTTATGCAACTTTAGTCATTCTAGGCAGATTAAATGAATTCATACATAAAGTCAACATTTATACCCAAAATATACATAAGTACATAAAAATAACGTAAAGTGACATGCAAGGGATTTCCCTTCTATTTATCAGTTTTTTTTATATACAATCAAACATAAAATTGTATAGTAGAAATATCAATACATGGATAACATTCCAGCCTATCTAATACAATTTGAGAAAAAGTAAAAATAAACTGTATACCCATCCATTTTTTTTTATCAATCAAATGGAGGGAGTTTAGTTCTAAATGGGAGCAAATCAGAAAACATATTTTTCAACAAATTGGCATATCCTGAACCTACTTTATCTTTCTCAACTGGCTGCTGGGGTAGAGGTAGATTGTCTTATCTGATTTAGAAACATCTTTAATTGATCGGGAACAAAAAAGATGAATACATCATCCTGTCTTTTAACAATACATTTACAGGGAAAACGCAATTGAAATGAGAATCCTAATGATATGACTTCCTGACGATGGGCCAAAAAGGTTTTACGCCTTGTTTGTGTGGTAAAAGCTAAGTCTGGAAAAACTTTTATTTGTTTTTGTAAATAGGAAATCGGAAATTTATTAAAGTATCTTTTCATAACTGTATTAACATCAGTTGTAGAATAGAAAGATACTAACAATGTACCCCAGCTTATTACATTATTTGAGGAGTCCTCCAAGAAATTTGAGAGATCTCCCTGGAACATCTCTGCGCCTGGTAAATCTCTTCTTACAGGAAGAAAAAACCAATTATTTATTACTGGAGTTTGTTCCAAGGAAAAACCAAATTGCTCTACCAAAATTCTTTTCAAAGTAATTAGAGGCTCCTCACCAACAACTCTTGGAAAATTCAAGAATCTTAAATTTAGCTTCTTTGAGGAATTTTCCAACATTTCTATACGCCTAGTCAAGGCTTCCCTATCTTTTACCACTGCTGTATTAAAATCAAGAAATTTCTTTTCTTGATTTTCCAGATGTTTAAGTCGATCATTGGTTTCCTTAAACTGCGATTGGATTGTTTGAGAATCCTGTTCATGCTTATTATATACCATATCAATTTTCCCTTCCAATGTTTTAAGGTTTATAGACATAGCTGCCATCATTTCCCACAGCGAGTCCAGAGTCACCAAGGCAGGGCGAGCCATATAACCTGCTGCTAGAGCACCTGGTATAAGGTTTTCTCCTCCACTAACTGGAGTTACCAATGGGGGGGCTACACTTCCCCCTGTAATAGACACAGGAGAGACTTGTGAAGCTCTTTCCCCTTCTTCAGCATTTCCACTTCCAGATGGTCCCAATCTGGATTCTAGGGCCCTGTGTATTGGTGGTAGCCCTGTGTTAGGGCTAAGGGATGCCTCCTCTGTAGACACAAGGAGTCCTCCCTGACTCCTTGGTACACCAAAGTCTTCGGTTTCCCTTATATTGGGTATAGGAGAGAGCATGTAATTGGTGATTTCTTGTTGAATTGCTGGTAGAGTCGCTAGCGTGGGAAACACTCTGACTCTACCTTTACGTTTAGGAGGCATTATTTCAGGTAATCAAATCCCAACCAGTCTCTACTTATGCCAAATTCAAACTAGAACTGATAACCCAGAGAGAGGAGTATTCAAAGGAGAGAGTCTTACTTACTCCGAAGGTTCCGGTATTTCCGGTGACTCCGGCGAAGCCCGGCAAAGTCCGCTGACTGCGCACGCCCCTTTAGCGTGCGCGGCTTCGGCACGCGCCGGCTCTGCTGCGCACCGCAGCAGGTCAGATTTTATGTGCGCTTCCGGGTCCGCCCCTCTCTGACGTCAGGACGAGCACTCCGATTCAGCTGGTCGACAGCCTGGTCCTCTGAACGGCCAGCAAAGATGGTAAAAGCAAACCGCTGCCTTCTCAAACCTCCTCTCTCTCCCTTGGAGAGCGAAAGCAGCAGGGCAGATTTTATGTGCGCTTCCGGGTCCGCCCCTCTCTGACGTCAGGACGAGCACTCCGATTCAGCTGGTCGACAGCCTGGTCCTCTGAACGGCCAGCAAAGATGGTAAAAGCAAACCGCTGCCTTCTCAAACCTCCTCTCTCTCCCTCCAGGGATTTCCCTTCTATATCATTTACCTTTTTGTTCTCTCTCACTCTTTTCAGTTTTTGTTGGTCAATATGATGATACTTAAATAATAATAATGGGTGAATTAGCTAGAATTCTGAACTTCATGTTTCATTTATAGAAAATTATTAAACTCATGGTAAAAACAGATGATCTTGAGATGGGCTTCCACTGTTTACAGAATATTTATTAAAAAATCAAATTTTCTGTTTCTATCACAGTACCTGAGGATAGACCTGAGAATAGACTGAATTAATAAACTGGAGCAGTAGAGGGAGGGAGAAGAGATAGTGAGAGAAAAAAAAATGGATAATAGACATGACAACAGAGCATACCAGCTGCCGCAGCAGTAGACATCACCAGTGTACTCCCACAGCAGCAACTCAGGCCTACAACGCACCTGAAGATGTCCGAGGCGAAAGCAGCATCACATTACAATGGGGCAATAATGAACCTTCTCCTTTACTAATGAGCTAGTTATTTTTCTCTTGGATTATGGCACACACAGTGGTGGGGGTGGAAGTATTTCTAAATATATTTGGAAAAGTCAAGTAATTAAATCTAAAATCCAAATCTGAATTCACTACCTGCATCCCAGTTGTACAAATGATTCGGTCCTAGACCTTTGTTCCTCACTCTGGTTTTTACCAAAGATTTGGCCATTGAGAGACAGAACATCAGGGCATCCTAGTCTAGGATAAAAGGGTCTGTGATTGTGGTAGTTATGATGAATGCAGAGAATACTTAAATGGTCCATCCAGTCTGCCCAGCAAGCTTATGGTAGTATCTGCTGCACTGTGCAGGTTACCCCGCTGCATATCAGTTTCCCAGACTGTAAAAGTCAGGGCCCTCATTGGTTACTTTCTGAATCCAATTTCCTGTAACCCCTTGCTGTTGAAGCAGAGAACAATGTAGGATTTGCATCAAAGTATCAGGCTTATTGGTTAAGGTTAGTAACCGCTGCACCAGCAAGTTTACCCCCATGCTTATTTGTTTCCCCAGCCAATAAAAGTCAGGACCCTTGTTGGTTGCTGTACAAATCCAATTCCCCTTTTCCCCCTGCCATGGAAGCAGAGAGCAGTGATGGAGTTGCATCAACAGTATGAAGGCTTATTGGCTAAGGGTAGTAACTGCCACACCACCAAGTTATCTCCATGCGCTCAACTCCTCATTTCCATCCTCTAGCCTTAAGGGATCCACAGTGTTTATCCCATGCCCCTTTGAAATCTTTCACCATTTTTGTTTTCACCTCCTCCGGAAGGGCATTCCAGGCATCCACCACCCTCTCCGTGAAGAAATATTTTCTAATGATAATGCTGGCAAATCATGGGACAGCACAGCCAGCCATGGACTGTGAGGTTTGAGTGTCCTTGAAACGCAGACCTCTACCCCTTGAAAAATGAAATTTCTGACACAGTGTGAGGCTACTAATGTGAGTGCTCCTTGTTTGGTGAAAGGAGATTACCTGGTCCTCTGCATAGTCTCTCTCAATACTATAATTGAATGGAATTATTCCAGCACTGGCATTAGGAATTCTACTACTAATCTGGGTACCAGACTGTACCCAGTCAGAGAGACTTCTGCATGACCTTTCCAACTACCAATATCACTAGACATGTTACCCACTGGACCAGATTGTAATACCTACACGCGTAGATCTGTGCGCGCAACCAGGCGAGCATAAATCTACGCCCAATTTTATATCATGCACCTTGGGTGCGCTGAGCCCTAGGGGAGTCCCAATGGCTTTTCCTGTTCCCTCCACAACCCCTGCCCAACCTTTGTTCCATAAGTTGCGCCTGCCTCTGGGCGCGCGATCCCCCAGCACAGCCACTGTCCCGGAGGCCTCGGTCCTGCCCCCACCCCACCCCCACCACAAAGCCCTGGGACATACGTGCGTCACCGGGCCTATGCAAAATAGGCTCTGCGCGCATAGGGCTTTTAAAATCTACCCCACTGTGTTTTCTTTCCACTTTGTATTTCCTTTACTAACCGTAAGATATGTTGATTTTTAGGTCAAAATATTATTTTTGCTAGTGCTATGGTATAATTGAATGTTTTTCTGAATGGTAGTTATTATCTGGTGAGACTGGATTAGCCACTGTGAGCATTTGCTGAAAAAGTGCCTATAGTATACATACCAAAAGTATATCCTAATAAAATATATTACTATCAATCAGTGTATACAAAAGCAACACTATTCTGCTAATAAATACAGTATAAGTCAGTTCAGTTGTGACCCTTGTTTAAGAGTATTTTTTGTTTGAAAGTCCACACCTACTTCACCCAACATAAATAAATTGCAATGTATTCTTCCCCCCCCCCCCCAAAAAAAAATATAAATACAAGCTAACAAAGTTTTACGACATTGAGAGACAACCATAGTTGTTGGGTCTTCTTCAGTCCAGCAGAATAAGTCTTATGAGGAATAAGAAAAAATGAATTCTAAGTATTAATCAGCTCTATACTGTTTTTATAAAACTTTGAGGCATGTCATTCAATATGTTTGTCCATCCTCTTCTTGTTTTTCTCTCAGGTGATTATGCTGAAAATGATATCCAATCACATCTCTATTGAACACTGCAAACAGTCTTCCCTTGTCCAAAGCATGGAGCTGCAGAAGGAGTGTAACTTCTTCTTAACCGCTGTTCGTTTGGCCTCTTTAAACCAGATCCTGGACCCTTGGGTTTATCTGCTGCTAAGAAAGATTCTCCTTCGGAAATTTTGTCAGGTTGCAAATGCCGTCTCTAACTGCTCTAAGGATGGACAGAAAGAGGAGCCCTTCATTTTAGAACCTGAAGTCAGACAGACCGAAGCTTGAAAGCAAAATGTTCTATCAACAAGTCTGCTTCTTGCCTTGGGCAACCACTAACTGAAATTAGACACATGTGGCATGCCAGCATTTTAAAGTAAATTATACATCAAAGTGGCATTGTAATATGAAGGTGAAGGGAGAGAGATGGACAGTAACCCTCTGTGCCAAATATAGATGTGAAATGCGAAAGGAATACTCCAAAATAATTTATGGCTTTTCTGTGTTCTTTAGTAGTTTTCTAGGTTCCAAAGTAAACATTGCATAAGGTGGACAGTATTGTGCTGCAACAACATACTCATTGTTTTCTGCACTAAGTGAATGCATCCATTTGTGTGATGTTTTGCTTCCAGAGAGAGCGATCAGCACCTGTGCTGTGGTTAGGGTGTTTCAGACAAGTTTAGCTGCATTGGTTGTTAAAAATGTTGGCTGCATTTACTTTTATTTTTTACTTTGCAGACCTGAATAAGCACAAAGGAAGCTTTTCTAAGAAGAAACTAAAATCTTATCACTATGAATGGGCTGCCTTGAAGAATGAGATTTAGAGCCGTACTGTTAACATGGAATTAGTGTCCATTTTTGAAAGCTGTCTGACATGCAATTAGGCAGACAGGATGAGCATTATTTATCAAAACTATAATTTTGTAAAAGGTTTTATCTGAAGAAGAACATGGCAATTTGCACAGATACATCTTCACTCCAGAAATAACTCATCCAAATCATCTGCCGACTCTAAACTTGCAAAATTGTAACACTATGTTTTAAGCAAATGAGTTAGAATCCATGGCACTAAGTTACTGGCTATGTGGCATTTAATGTGCTTGAAAGTGCTAGTCCAGTGCAGCATTATACAGCGGATTGGATAATGCCTTTAGTCTATTAGTATCCAGCGAGTGGATTACAGATGAAGGTTCTGCTCATGCCTTCGGCCATAGGAAAGGCAGCGTCCTCTTTTTAACACTACTGCGTGTCATTATTATTGAATGAAAACTAAATATATTGTTTTATAAGCTACTTCCTGGCAGTGCTGATTGTTCTGTTTTTATGCCTGCAGTACTTACCCCATAGTGCGAGAACTTTGGCATAAACTATTGGCAGTTGGTCAGTGGAATGTCTGCTATTTTCTGAATTTTATAATGAAATATAGTTTAGAAAGACAAGTTGTTGCATGTTTTGCCGCGCAGATACTTTGTTTAATAATATTGCTTAAGAACCAAATAAAAGGAACAAATTGCATTCTTAGGCCTAGATTCATCATTCTACTATATTTTTATAGCAGAATGATGAGTCGCAAAAAAAACAAAAAACAAAGGGGGGGTGGGAGGGTGATAGTGCGTTTTTGCCTGCCGTGGTGGCAGCCGTGCTGCTCACTATCGCCCCCATAGCGCCACACCAAAAGGTGGTGCTATTTCCGGTGCTACTGCCAGCGATAATGTGTAAAACATTATCGCCCGCAGCGGTACCGGAAATATATGTTTTTTTTGCCCGCCCTAACCACGCCCCTTTCCTGAATTGTAAATATTACCAATGCGAGGCGGGAGTTATCATGTGCGTTAGGCCCCTAACGCACGCGATAACGGCCTATCGCGTTTTAAAGAATGCCCCCCTTCATGAGGAGCAGAATTACATGAAAGTGTTTAAAAAAGGATTGGATAAGTTCTTGGAGGAGAAGTCCATTACCTGCTATTAAGTTCACTTAGAGAATAGCCACTGCCATTAGCAATGGTAACATGGAATAGACTTAGTTTTTGGGTACTTAGTTAATTCATGCACTTAGTTAATTGATGAAAAATGTATTGCAAAAATATTAAAAGTCACCATTCGTCCTTTCCCAGAACTAGAATGCTGTACGAAGATGCAAGGAAGAAGATTGTGAAACTACAGATGTCTTCTGAATATACTATCCACCTACTCTTCAGATATTTTACTCTTATAAATCTGAGAATATTGAACAATGGAAAAAGTACAGAACAGTTTTTTGCTTGCTTTAAACAGAGATAAGGTGCCAGGCCTGTCTTCCAACTGCTTCCCACTCAATGGAGTTTGTAGTGAAGAAGGAAGTAAAACAATTGATCTATTCTTTTGTGCAGAGTCCAGTGAATTAGACCATGGACAGTTTAGATTAGTTTATTAAAAATTTGTATATCACAGAAAATTTCAAAATGGTTAACAATCATAACCATACATAATAGGCAAAGAACAAAATAAAACAAAAATCAGTAACAGCAGTACAAAATAGACAATGACAACAACTTGGTCCTTGCTCTAGGAAGGCTTTCATAAAAAGGTAGGTCTTAAGAGCCTTTTTAAACAACTACACGCATAGCTCAGTTCTAGCTTCATCTGGAAGGGAGTCCCTGGTGATATTTAAGTGAGCCAACTTTAGAGATTTCAAGAAAATCCTTTTGGGCTGACCTTAATGCTCTAAGGCCTAGATTCATCATTCTACCATATTTATAGCAGAATGATGGCCCGCAAACAAAAAAGGAGCGGGGGTGATAATGTGCAGTTGGCTGAATCGCAGCAGTGCACCACGGGAAAAGGTGTAGTTATTTCCCGCGGTACTGCCAGCAATAATGCAGCTGGTATCACGTGCAGGGCGTTATCGCACGCGAAGGCCCTAACGCATATAAGGCCACATCGCAGTTTGATGAATGACCTGGTAAGTGGTCTATAGACCTTCATCACAGAGCTTACCCAACTTAGATTATCCAGGTTCAGTAGGTTGAAAATAGTGACAGCTAGTTTGTACAGCATCCACCATTTGATTGGGAGCCAATGAAGATCTGCCAAAACAGGAGTTATGTGATCATGCATTTTTGACCCGAATAAGATACGTGCTGTGACGTTTTGAACTAATTGAAGACAGGCTCAAGATGTGATTTTTCTTCTATACTTAGTGCTCATGAAGAATCCAAAGAAGTTTGACTAAATGGTCAGTTTTCCCAGGGAAAAAAGGAGAATAATGGAGTGCCCCTGGAACCATGTTGTTCAACCTAATCATTAATGTTCTAGAAAAGGGAGAGAAGAGTGAAGTGATCACATTTGCAGATGGCATGAAAATTATTCAAGGTAGGTAAAACACAGACAGTTTGTGAAGACCTGTTGAAGAGATCTTGTGAGACTGGAGAACTAGTCATCTAAATGGCAGTTAAGATTTAATGTGGACACATGCAAAGTGATGCACATAGGAAAAAATAACCCTAATTTTAGATACACACTGCTGGGGTCTGCATTAGGAGTAACCACACAGGTAAAGGATTTAGGAGTCATTTTGGACAGTACGCTGAAATCCTCAACTCATGGTGTGGCAATGGTAAAAAAAAAAAGCAGACAATTCTAAGGTTTATTCAGGAAGGAATGGCGAACAATGCATAGAACATCATAATGTCTCTGTATAGATCTATGGTGTACTCTGTGCAATTCTGATCCCACTTACCCTATCTCAAAAAAGATATAACGGAATTAGAAAAGATACAAAGAAAGGCAATAGAAATGGTTAAGGGGTTAGAATTGCTCCCTTATGAAGAAAGATTAAACAGGTTAGGGAGCTTCAGCTTGGAGACGAGACAATTGAGAGGGGGCATGATAAAGGTTTACAAAATCACGACTGGGGGTGGAACAGGTAAATAGGGTATGGTTACTTACCCTTTCAAATAAAAATAGGACTATGGGACAAGCCTTGAAACTAACAGGTAGCAAATTGGAGAAAGTATTTTTTCACTCAACACAAATTCAAACTGTGGAATTTGTTGCCAGAGGATGTGGTCAAGGCCACTAGCACAGTTGGGTTTAAAAAGGGTTTGGAGAAAGTCCTGGAAGAAAAGTCAATAAACCATTACTAGCCAGCTGACTCCAGGAAACCCACCAGCTGCCACTGGGAATGAGCAAAAAGAAATGTTTGTCTTTTTTTCTGCATTTCAACAGCAGTGTTCAAAAGTTGTGCCATGTTTCTCTTCATCCCACATTATAATAAAGCAGGTCAAGTAAGTTGTTTTCTACTCCATTTCATGTTTTAAAGCTTTAACCTGTGCATCAAAGTGTTTTATGAGCAAAGAAAGATGCTAAGGCAGAAAGTGCAGTTCTCTCTGCAGAAGAAAGAGGGCATCGGTTCTTTACACACTGCCCAACTGCACCATGGGGGAAGTGGGGAAAAATAAACAAAAGGTGATAATTACAGTTTGAAACTGTGAGGTTCATCTCAGGTTGGTAAATTTGTCCTGGGGAAAGAGTATGTGCAGTATGACTGCCTGACTCCAGGTCATAAGCAGCAGAAATGTCAGTCTGGGAATTTGACTTCCCTGATCCATACTGAGACAATCCTGGAATCCTCTGTGTGACAGATTCCTTGGCTTCTTATGGCACAGAGTCGTGTGCTCCGCATAAGAATTTACCAGACTGAGAAAATACAGGGACGTTTGATTGCTGAGTGAGACTTTGTGGGGCCAAGGAGGACAAGGATAGAAAGAAACATTTATTGTTTGATGTCAAGGCGAATAAAACAAAATGTATTTCCTGGCTTTGAACTGGGGTCTTCTTAGTTTCGGGCTGGGGCTTTATACACAGAGCAGCTCAAAAAGAAAGTCAACTCCAGATGCAAGATAACCTGCTATTAGCCCCACCCCTGAGGATCCTGATTGGTTCTCAGGACTTTCAAAAACAGTGCTGGAACACCTGCAGGGTGTTCCTAGTATTTAGATAGCCTGGAGGTCAAATGAAAGGTATGGGATGCTGGAGAAGGCCTGCAAGTTCTTTCCCTCGATGTGAATTAATGTTATATTGTGCTAAATTCTGAAAATCTGTACCTTTCTCTGTAAGCAGAAGTCTTGTCTCTTTTGTGCTGTATGCTGTTAACTAAGAGGATCTGCAGTGAAAAAACCTGGTCAGGAAGTAAGCCTTACCCTAACTGGGAAGTACCTCTTAAGTTTCACCTGTATGTTATGTTGTTTCTAAATAAACCACTATTGCAATATGAATCCTGTGTGCATGTGCTGCAGAGGTCTTCAGTCTGACATTAGAATTTGCCAGGTATTCAGCCGCACAACTAGTTAAGTTAAGCTGAATATCAGTATAAAGCAGGTAAATTTAGCTTCTCTTACCTCTTTGGTGGTCTTTTTAATATCAATCCCATAGTACGTAGCATAATAATGTCTAACGAGGTCATTAACATACTATTTAAATGTTTTGCATATGCAGGCATAGCAAAATTATACTGCAGCCAAATATGCAATAAACAGCATCAGTCTGGCTCTATGGTAGGGGCTTTGTAAATTCAGTGATATTTTTTTTTTTTTTGCACTTCCAGTAAACACATTTATCACGTGCTAAAAAGGGCATGTGACTGTTTAGTACATATTAGAACACAAATAATTGGAATCAGAGACACTAATATTTATTGTCAAAATGATTTTCAGTCCTGGAGCTTTCTCATTCCTCCTTTCAAAGGATTTATAAGTATTTTTTTTTCCATTATACACATATCTTTTGCAATCAATATCTACACAGCCCTAAACGCATCTTTTCTTGCTCTAATATGGTGTTGCTGTATTCAATGTCTCATATACTCAGTGAGTTACAGTTTAAAGAGCAAAGATTTATGATTTGATTTCTGAAAATGGCATTGCATTTTCCTGGTGACATTCAAAGTATTGCTGGGCTTTATTGTTAATGCATATACCTAGGCAGTTTTTAAGTGAACAATAACGAAGACTTATCCACAGGAGAAGAAAGTACGGTTGCACCTGCTGTGCAGTTTTCGATGCCAAGATTCAGCCTGATGCACAGTTTTCCCTCCACCAGGAGTCGTCAGCGAACTTTGCTCACTACCTTGCCAGTTACCCCCTCACTGATCCTACTATGCCAAAGCTTCAGATCTACTTAATCCAGCCTTCTCTTCATTGAATCACTTTGGCTCTCTGATCTGGCCACTCTTACCTCACTAGTTCTACCTTGCCTGGCCTTGTGGCCTCTGGGCCTCCTGCCTTGCCTTGTGGCATCTCTTGGCCTCTCACCTTGTTCTGTGTCCTGTGTTGGCCTCTTGCCTTACTCTAAGCCCTGCCAGGCCAGAAGACCTGGAAGGGCCAAAAAGCCGGGAAGCAGATATCTGCAATCCTCAATCCTCTCGGTCAAGGAAAAAGGCGCAGGCAGGGAAATGTGCATTCTGGAGATAAATGAATGGTCATGCAGATGGTGCCCATGTGAGCATTTTGGCTTCCTGGATCATGGGATGATGTTTCCAGGTCTGCTGAGCAGAGATGGGATCCACTCGTCGATGAGGGGTACAGCATCTTTCCACACAGAATGGCAAACCTATTGAGGAGGTCTTTAAACTAGAATCACGGGGGATGGGTGAACAAAACCCTAAGGTAAATACTTGTATAGACATAGGAAATATGGAGAAAAGGGCAATATCTGGAAAGCTATGTACACTAATGCTCACAGTATGGGACATAGCGTCCCGGATTTAGAGGCAGTCGTGAAAAAAGCTGATTTAGATGTAGTGGCTGTCACGGAGACCCGGTACACAGAAAACCACGACTGGGATATTCAGGAAGGACCAGGGAGGAAGGAAGGGAGAAGGTATGGCATTATATATAATGTTAAAGCAACAGAATTGCTGGGCTTACGAGCAATGTTCTGATTCATCTTCGGTCTTGCAAGAAAGTTTCATCTAATGCAGGCCAAATCAGACGCTGACACTATGGGTCTTATTCAGAAGGGACTTTTCCCATTCTGTGTCTATGGGAAATATTATTGATATCGCCCTTTCTTTCTTTAAGTGACCTTTCCAGAGAAAAGCGCCAGCTGTACAAGTGTCTCCAGCATCTCCTTTCTGGAGAGAAGCAGGTGTGACTTTGTGCGCACAGGGCAGGAGAGCGCGCATACCCATGGATTTTTTTTAAATGGATTTATGTGCATAAATTTGCTTTGAAAATTCTGGCTAGAGTCTGTGGGGGAAAAAGTACCTGTGGATTTTAGCTTATGCAAGCTGTTTGAACAAAAGACGTGTAGTCCTTATAAGCAATGTAGATATGTACACTGCAGTCTCTGCTAGCTGCATTGGACAAATCAACTCCTTTTCATTGCTTATAAGGACTAAAATTCTTTAGTGATGTCAGTTTTACAATGAATACCTCTGAATGTGTCAATAACACCACCCCCTAATCCCAACCCTCCTCCCGAAAACCCACCCCGATTCATGGTGCCCCTCTACAGTGGTAACTATATAGTGTCAGACTGAGCATATACAGAATCATTCTCTCTCTCTCTCTCTCTTTCTCTCTCTCTCGTATTCAGGACTCCGGTGCCTCAACTGCTCCCAGAATGCCCATGCCCTGCCTCCTTATTCTGTAGACACATCCTTCCTGGCTTCTTAAAATTTGCACAGTCTGCATATGTGGCTGTTTTCGCATGAGCAATGCTTTTAAAATCTACCTCCTAGGGTTTACAGTAGGCTCACAGGTATTTGGTACCCCTGTGAGAGCCCTTATGCCCCTAAAGGGTATCAGGCTTAAAAATCTCTCTCTCTCTGTAAATAGAATAACGACTTTCTGGTAAGGAGTGATGGAGAAGTATCAGTTTTAAAAGAAATTCCTTTTGGGTGTAGCTGGGAGGCCTCAGCAGAGTGTAAAGCTTAAACATCTTTACGCTTCCCTTGCTTCCTCAATCTGAACCCAATGTGTCTTAAAATGGCTGGGCTAAATAGTTTTCAGGCATCCAATCCAGATCCTCCAGAAGGGAGGGACTGAGGGGTATTGATGGCTCCTTACTAGAGTGTTATAATACAGGGACAATGACAACTGATGGCCAGATCGGGAGGATCTGCCACATTCTGTATTAGGTAATGGTCTATGATGCGAATGTATGACAGAGGTACAGTATTTTCACTAGTGTGCAGTTTGTCTGTAGGGGTTTGTAGCAGTCCAACTTGTTCTATTTTCCCAGTAGGTGGTGCATTAGTGTTCTTGAGCCTGGTATGTTGCACACAGGCTCATGTGCGCACACACACGGCCAAATTTTCAACACCCTCCTCCCCCCCCCGCGCGTAAAATCCAAAGGTTACGCGCATGGCCGGGCCTTGCGCACGCTGTGCGCATTTTAGAAGGGGCCCGGCCATGCGCGTAACCCCTGTTATGCGCACAAGAGCCAGGCCTCTTCCAAAGGGCGGGCTGGGACAGCGGCATTGATCGCTGTCCAGGTGCCTCGCGCGCCGGCCAGCTGCTGGCACGCGCAACTTATTTCAGGCTGGGCCCTGAAGTAAGTTTGAAGAAAAAAGACAAAAAAGGGAAAAAGGTAGGAATTAGGGGTGGGGAAGGGGAAGGCAGGTTGGAGTACGGGGTAGGGAAGATCACGATGCGTCACTGAGTGAATTTTGCAAAACTGTCCCCCACTTGTGCACGGCCTGCCAATTTTATATCATACGTGCGATGGCGTGCACATGTTATAAAATCGGTGCATCCATGTGTGCACGCTCGCACCTATTAAAATCTACCCCTAATGTGTGTGAGGGAGAGAGAGCCTGTGTGAGAGAGAGGGACTGTATGTGAGAGCACACATGAGAAAGGGAGTATGTGAATGAATGTGCTAGTATGTGTGTGTGAATGAGAGAGAGAGGAGTTAAGGTTTGTGGCCCTACCTCCCCCAATCTACAATAATCTCAGGGCAAGTGGAAATCAAAAGATCTCAGGTATAGAGAGTAGCACATTCTTTAATCCTTATTAGTTTTAATTATTGGGTGTAATTTGATCGTTCTATTTTGAAATATTTTATTGTACTTTTGGGGAAATATCAGAACATTTTTTAATTATTGGATGTTTTATTCATCAGATGTTCTGAAATATTTTATTGTGTTTGGTAAATATTAGAACAAATTTATGCAAATTCTTTTTTAATTATTGGATGTTAATTGGCTGTTTTGACATTTTATTCTTTTTATTATGGTTTTAATATTATGAATTTTGTTTTATATCTCTTGATTTTATTGCTTGATGTTTTGTGAGGAATGATGATGTTTGTGTTTTTCCATTGTTGCACTGCATAATACAATCAGGCTTCTGGTTTCCAGTACAATTTTTGTTGGCACGTTTCTATTTTGTAGTTGGTTAGGGTTTGTCTGTATTTTAAAGGTCCAGTTCTTTTGTAACTTGAATTCTTGCTGTGAAAATGATGGTACTTATCACTGGCTTTTACAGCATTATGGTTATCTCTTCCTCATTTCTATTTTAAAAAGAAGTTTGCTCTATTAATTTCACTTGCATACAGAAAGCGGTTTTGAATTTTCTTGCAGAAAATCTTTTTTCATTCATATATTTTCTTGTAACTGCTGTTAGATTAGGTGATTATTTTAAGGGATGGACAGCTAATTTTCCCTCTAAGGACTGGGTTGCTGTGAACATAAAATTGATAGGCTTTCTGCATCAAAGAAAGTAGTGCTCACAAGGTAATGTAGGAGGGTGTTCTAGGACACTTGGCAGCAGCAAATTTTCTCGTTCCTCACCAACTTCAGCAGTCACTCTACACCTCTGGTCTCCATGTATATTAATATCCCTTTATGTTACTGCCTAACTTATCTATGGCTTGTCTAGTTTTGTTGATTTATAGGAGACCACTTTTGGAGGTTCTTCTCACAATATACATCTGTTATGGAAATGATTTAATGTAGGATAATAGGCAACAAAACCAGAAAAAGACTGTCTTTTGTGGGTTAAAGTGAGAGAAAAAAAGAAAACTCTATGCTATTCAGATTTTCAGAAAAAAAGAGAAAAGCAGGTTTGTTAATTGAAAATTAGGCTGAACAGGGGAAAAGATGATAAGCCCAGACCATGGGTTTTTAAAATAGAGACATTTTGAGTGCGAAAGAGTTGTGAGGCACAGCATTATATAAATCACCAGCTAACTCTGGAGAACTACACAGCAAGTTTCAGCTTGTCAGTCAGGGATCAACGTATACAGCCAGCAGAAGCCAAACACGATATTCTACAGGCGTAAAGAAGTAGGTCCAGAAATGTGCAGCTTGGAGGTACAGTAATCATGCCAGGAGCCAGCAGGCTGAATACAGACGGAAAAAGAAAAGTGGTGGGATCACCAGAGCAGAGAAAAGGGCATCTTCTTGCTACGTCTAGTAAACTACAGTATTGGCTCTCTGCCAAGACTTCAACCTGCTGTTGGCTGTCTCTTGTGTGTGTTAGTCCAGTCAGGATATTCATTCTTTTTTTTTTCTTTATTGTTTTATAAACATATTCAATTAGAATGCACAAAGATACTGCATAGTTACAAAAACATAAAATAAGTAAAACTAATAAACATTATCCTCATTGTATATCACCAGGGGAATTAGAAAATAGTCTTAGGGCAAAACCATATTTATTAAACAAATGCCAAAATAATAATGATCAACGCCCTGAACCGTACTACCTACTCTATATAGACCAACCACTAATAGGAAAGGGGAGATGCACCGAGTTGGGCATCGATGAAGTCCATCAACTGTAAAGGGTCAAAAAAGATATTTGTACAGAATTCAATGTTATAATACATTTACACAGGTGTCTAATGATGCAGGAAGCCCCAATGGCAATAACCTCAGGTCTCCTCTTTCTTTGCAATGTGGATTTAGCTAAGTCTGTAAACATCCAAGCTTTCTCTCCTTTAAACAAAACTTCTCGATGAGAGAAAAACAAATGAAGAATATTATTTATGTCTTGTAAAAATACAAATGAAATTAATAAAGTAACCCGAGAAAAAGATTGAGCACCAGAGTTCTCAAGAAAATCAGTTATATTAAGCAAAGTATCTTGCTGAAATCTGTCCTGATAATCTCTATCCAAAATCTTCTTAACCAAAGGTAAGTAAAAGATGTTCTGGATTGGAGGAAAATCTGATTCTGGTATTTGCAAGACATCTTTCATATAAGTTTTGAATATTTCCAAAGGAGAATTCAGTGGTATCTGAGGAAAATCTTTTGAAACATTCTCCAAATTATTTATGTATGTATGTATGTATGTATGTATGTATTTATTTTGAACTTTTTTATACCGACCTTCATGTTGAAAGAAAACATATCAAATTGGTGTACATGTAACAACAGAATTGCACAAGGCATTACATAAATCAATGTTGCACAAGGCATTACATAGAACAAGAGGTTACATAGAACTGGGAGAACAGGGAGAACTGAACGGAGAATTTGCAATGGCAAATGTGAGAATTAACAAATGTTCAAGTCTATGAGAAACAACAAGGAATCTGCAATGTTCTTGACTTGAACATCTTTAGCCTTAGAAACAGAGTTCTCCAGGTTAGATTTCTTGGATTCACACAGCTGTAGATATTGATCTTGATTCAAAATGATGACACTGTTCAGTAGAAGCCATAATGCCCCACAGACTGTCCAGAGTCACCAAGTTAGGCATGATAACAGCTAGTCTAACCTGAAGTAAGCAGATAGTCGCCTGAAACTCCTGCAAATTGTCACCCGAAGCCCCAAACGCTGAGGGAATCTCACCTGATGCCCGCATTCCAAACATTCTTCTTCCAACAAACCTCCCAGGCTCCTACAGGAGATGAGTTGTTTCTACAGGTTCCTGTCTTGTCCCATCGGATTCAGCAGGAACCGAACGCCACTCGACAAAGCGGGTGCATCACCAGACCATAGTTTCTGCTCTGGCGATCTGGCGATCTGAATTCCTGCTCAAGCAGGAATTCAGGAAGCCTCAGTGTGACTGCTCCACCAGGCTAGACGAAATCTCAGCAGCCGACAGACAGGAAGCCCCAATACCGGGCCAAGTCAGCGCACGGTGTCGGTGAAGACAGAGCAGACAAAAACTCCAGCATAGCGGTCTGCCAGGATGTTCCTGCTGACGGGTAGGATCTCACAGCACCTTGTCTTTTCCCCATAATGTGCAATAATAAAGAAAAAGCACAAAGAAAGGATTTTGGAAAAGAAAACGCAGGAACCACAATTCATGCAACTGCTCAGGGCGCCATCTTGGCACGCCCTCAGGATATTCATTCTTGTACTTAAGATTATTACATTGAAGTGTTGGGACTCATTTATTTTGACTGCACCAGAATTAGAGTCATATAATATTAAGAACAAAAGTTAAAATATAATACACACAGAAAGGCTTTCAGGATTTATATATATATGTCAGTTGAAATTGTGTATGCATTTATGTACCCTGCCCTGAATTTTGGAGAGTGTGGGATCTAAATGATTTTACATAAATAAATCTTATATGAACAAAAAAATATGTGGTCAGTTCTTACAGACAGAAATATATAAAGTATATAAAGCACAAAGCAATGGTCAGGGCAAGCAAAAAATGACAGATCTGCTGTACTAGTAAGCTCAATTAAAGTGGCATACAAAGTTATTAGATGTGAAGAGCAAACATGAACAAAAATAAATTTCCCCTTACAAAATGTGATTAGTGTCTTTTTCCTATTGTCACAGATTTGTGGCAGTTTGTTTAGATAAGAGAGTTATCTCTAAAGAAAAACAAACTAGCCAGAGAGCTTTCTTCTTTGAAAGAACACTGCTTTTACTAGCAATGTAAAACAGAGCAGTAAGCAACCAGCAACTCAGTTCACACAGAATCAGGAAGCAAATATACATACAGAAGTGTAGAAGCCCTAGTAGCTCCAAACAGTTCATTACTAGCTAACTCAACACAGTCCAGTACAGTGACATGAGACATGTTTCCAACAAATATACTTGAAATCTGAGCAATGATAAAGAGTTAGTATTCTCTCATTTTAGCACAGGCACCCAACTGCTGCAGCCATTTTATGCTTTTATGAGAGTTATTTGTGATTATAATGTGTTTCAAGTGTATGATTCTGCCCTATTCCATCACAAGGACCGTCACATCCCATGCAAACCTGAACGAGAAAAGCCAACAATAAAAACATTCAAGAGAGAGAGAGAGAGAAAGAGATTTGGTGAAACACTTATTCTGACTAATGACATTTGTAAGGACAAATGGATTTCTTAGACTATTAAGGGAAAAAAAAATGATTCCAGAATGCAGTTTGCAAAAGACCATGACTTAATGCTTAATTGCTTTATGTCTTTTCAAATGTATCCAAAAACATTATCCAAACCCAGAAAAAAATGGAAATATAAGTGGAAAGGAACATTTTGTATGCTACTTGTTGCCTGGTCTGTTAGTAAGAACTTGATAGTCTGTCTCTGTTGCAAGATGTAATTATGGTTGTGTTTTTGTTATGGTAGCAGCAAATGCCATTAAATGTGACACTTTTGAGAAATGGCATGAAATATGCATTTTCCCCACAAAATTAGACTTTTAAAATCATGAAATTCAATGTAAAATTGAATTATTACATTACAGAGCCTATTCAGTAAACCTCAATGTGCATGGTAAGGCCATTTAGGGCACGCTAAAAATAGCATATGATGCACTTATGGCTTAACGTGCACACTAAAGAGAAAAGACGCTAGCATGCTTGTGCTAAAATAGTTTACACATGCATGTAAATGAAGGTCACAGTGCCTTTGCAAATGAAAGAATACCAGATGCAAATTAGGATTTAGCTTGTGCTCACTATCATCTCTCTTCAACATTAGCTATGGCTTAAAATGTAACACTGCCTTGGACCAGGTGTTAACCTGCTAGCTCAGATGCTGTTGAAAGGCTCAACCAATTGGATGCATTGGAGGTTACTAATGGAGGAGACGGGACTGTTACAGTAGGAAATATTGTGGAAGATGTGGAGTAGAGGACAGGACTGAGGGAACATTGAGATAAAGAGAGGAGGCGGCAAGTGAGGAGAGAGACCATCATGCACTTGAGCACTTAAAATGAGCAAAGATAAATTCCCCTTTTCAAAATGTGATTACTTCCTTGGGAGTTGTTCTGACTCCAAACTACCTATGAATGATCAAATTTTGGTTGCGGTGAAAAAAGGCTTTTATTATCTTTGTATGCTTTTTCAGTTGTAATTTTATTTTAACAGGAAGGACATAGAAACATTAGTTCATTCATTAACCTTGACCAGGTTGGATTATTGCAATGCCCTTTAATAAGGGTTGTATGGTTTGCCAGGTGAGGAGGTTGCAGCTAATTCAAAATATGGCAGCCAAGCTTCTGTTTGGTGCAAAGAAAATCTGATTTGGTCTCTCCCTTACTTATAGAGCAACACTGGCTCCCTGTCAACTATAGAATCAGATTTAAAATATTTTTTGTAGTTTATAAAGCTCTGACCCATGGCAAACCACAGTACCTGCTCATTCTTTTGTGTCCTTAATCAGCCCTACTCGTTAATTGCGGCCATCACAACAAGACTTGCTTACAATTCCCTCTACTTCTGTTACTAGATTAGAGCATACGCGTCTTCCACATGGGACAGTATTCCATTAGTTTTCAGGAAGGGAAAGGATTATCTAAAGTTTTGCAAGCATTTAAAAGCCTGTTTTTTTTCACAAGCTTATGATTTGTGACCAATTTAAGTTAACTAGTCTTTCTCTTTGATATCTGTGGTAAATTAAAAGTGTATATTTTAATTGTGTTGGATTTTGATGGAATGATTTTTAGTTGTGTTTAAGTTGTGTTTATAATTTATTGGCGTTTACTTTGATGACACTGTATCAAAAGGCAGTCTATCAAACTGAATAAATAATAATAGTTTTTCAAAAATCCATATTTATGTAGACAAGAAAATGCAATTTGAAATGAAAGGTCCACCAATGACAACTGTTTTTCAAATAGTGCATGCTGCACAACACATAAGGGGCAAACTATTATAACTATTGCAACTAATCGCCCATCCCGCAAATTCAAATCAAAAGCCATGATTGTGTTAAAACTTTGTTCTGCATGCAAGACTGGGAAGCATAGACTTGGAGAGCTTAGGGACTCTCCCTGAGATACTCCTGCCTGCGTCTTCCAGCTTCTTCACTCACACCTCACCCCCCCCCCCCCAATGGCCCAGGTCTTCCCCTCCCCTCCCCTCCCCTCTTTAGCCTATGGCAACAATAGAGATAACCTCAATTCAGGGCTTCTGAGCCGCTTACTAAGGAAATGTGTGCAAGGGGTAAAGCCACTACAGGGTCTGTGAGTGTATAATGGCTCACAGGCCCTATGCCGAATTTCTTTCTACAGAATGCATGGCACCTGCTGGATTCTCACCAACACGCATTGAACTCTGGGCTGGTGCCAGTGGCTGGAGCAGACAGCACCTTTAAAATTTGGTGCTATAGGCAATTGTCTGTGTAGAGAAGCCCAGATGTTCTCCACCTGGAATATCTGGTTTCTCCTAAATCGGGAGGTGGGGGGCAGAATTAGTAAAAAAATAGAGGGCTAGCTCTGCCATGTGGGAGTCTAAGATGGTGGGCTCCCAGCACATAAAACCTTCTGCCACCATTTTAACTTGTGGAAGTCTGAGTTGACCCTTTGGTGCAACATGTTCCTTTCTGTTCCCTATTTTTCTTTTAGCTGAGAAAGGACTCTGGGGTCTCTGTGGTTGAGACCTGAGTTAGAAATGGAGACAGAATGCCTTTACTCATTTATGCCATGCTTTTGGAGACCTTTTTCTTTGCTCGAGGGGGACGTTTTCCACCCTTCCCACCTCAGTTCCTTGGTTTCCTCAATTGAGTGTATTGTTTGGCTGGCTGTGATAGACAGGCCGCAGTTAGCCGCACTCACCCCCAGGGATACCACCAGAAACATCATCTCTTTGCCACAGCCACATCCTCCCTAGGTGTGTGCACACTGCACTAATTTCTAGGCCTCACGGCAGGAATCTCACCCGGGGCACAAAGTGATGACAGCCTACACGGGGATCTTTTCCTTCCGAGAACACTATGGCCCAACCTTTGGTCAGCACTCAGTCCTTCTAGAGCAACAGCTTCAGATATCCATCTGTCTCTGCCATGCTACAATGGAAACCCTAAAGCCTGCAGGGAGTTTCTGAACCAATGTCAGGTTATCTTCAAGCTGCAATCTTAAAGCTTCTCTTCGGACCAGGCTAAAGTAGCCTACATTATTTCCCTCTTCACCAGACAAGCGTTGGACTGGGCAACCCCGCTATGGGAACAAAACCGCTCCATGATGAACAACTTAAGTGACTTCCTAGTTTATTTCCACAGGGTTTTTGAAGAACCAGATCTCTCCTTTTCTGTGGCAGCTGCCCTCTTGCATCTCCGCCAAGGCTCTCAAACCATAGGTAATTATGCCATCTAGTTCTGGACCCTGGTGACTGAGCTTCGATGGAACAAAGAAAGCTGGGTAGCTGTATTCTGGCAGGAGCTGGCTGCCCAAATCATAGGCGAGTTTGCGGGATGAAAGATCCCTATCTCCTTGGATGCTCTGATTGCTCTCTGCACTCAGATTGAAATCCACTTCCAGGAAATGTACAGGTCATCCCCACATAGCACTATGCCTGGCTCTCAGATTCCAGCTCCCGTTACTGGTCCCTGACAAGGACTCTAACTGGATACCTGTTCAGCAGGAACCTATGCAACTAGGCCGCTCTCAACTCACAGAAGATGAGAGACATTGACACCAACCTCTGAATCTGTACCTTTATTGTGCTGGTCCCAGACACCACACTAGTACCTGCCCTATAAACCTGGGAAACCTCAGTGTATAGAGCTGACTGGAGAGGCAGCCCTAGGCTCCTCTGGTAACACTCCCCTTTCTCAGATAATTTTGCCCATCCATCTCCAATCCGGTGCAATGTGTTTCTAACTGAAGCCTTCCTCGATTCAGGTGCCGCAAGAAAATTTATCAATGAGTCTCTGGTTCACTGGCATGCCATTCCTCTGGATCCACTCCCCCATACTCTTCTCATTTCTTTAATTTAATGGGATCCACTACCTAGGAATATCACCACTATTACTCAACTCATGAATCTCAGGGTGGGCCTCCTCTATCACAAGTAGATCTCATTTTACATGCTCCAGCTCTCAATCCACTGATTTTGGGCTAACATAACTCCAGCAATATAGATCTGTCATAGACTGGGCTATGGGAGACATCCAGTTGGGGAGTCACTACTGCTTCCAGAATTGCCTCAGTCCTTCAGGCCTATGCAGCCTTCTAAGATGTATTTAGTAAAACATAAGTGGAGACCCTTCCCCTCATTGGTTATGATTGTACCTTTGACCTCCAACTAGGAAAGATACTGCCTCATGATAGGGTGTATCCATGCTCCATGCCAGAGACCTAGACCACGATGGAGTACACCAAAGAAAACCTGGAATGGGGTTTCATCCATCCATCTTTTCACCCACAGGAGCAGAGATTTTCTTTGTCACCAAACAGGATAGGTCCCTAAGACCGTACATTGACTACTGTGATCTAAATTCCATTATAGTTAAGAACATAAGAAATTGCCATGCTGGGTCAGACCAAGGGTCCATCAAGCTCAGCATCCTGTTTCCAACAGAGGCCAAACCAGGGCAATCCAACAGAGGCCAAACCAGGGCACAAAAACCTGGCAATTACCCAAACACTAAGAAGATCCCATGCTACTGATGCAATTAATAGCCGTGGCTATTCCCTAAGTAAACTTGATTAATAGCCGTTAATGGACTTCTCCTCCAAGAACTTATCCAAACCTTTTTTGAACCCAGCTACACTAACTGTACTAACCACATGCTCTGGCAACAAATTCCAGAGCTTTATTGTGCGTTGAGTGAAAAAGAATTTTCTCCTATTCATTTTAAATGTGTTACTTGCTAACTTCATGGAATGCCCCCTAGTCCTTCTATTATTCGAAAGTGTAAATAACCGATTCACATCTACTTGTTCAAGACTTCTATCATATCCCCCCTCAGCTGTCTCTTCTCCAAGCTGAAAAGCCCTAACCTCTTCAACCTCTTCAGCCTTTCCTCATAGGAGAGCTGTTGCATCCCCTTTATCATTTTGGTTGCCCTTCTCTGTACCTTCTCCATCGCAACTATATCTTTTTTGAGATGCGGCAACCAGAATTGTACACAGTATTCAAGGTGCGGTCTCACCATGGAGCGATACAGAGGCATTATGACATTTTCCGTTTTATTAACCATTCCCTTCCTAATAATTCCTAACATTCTGTTTGCTTTTTTGAATGCTGCAGCACACTGAGCCGACGATTTTAAAGTATTATCCACTATGATGCCTAGATCTTTTTCATGGGTGGTAGTTCCTAATATGGAACTACAGCAAATACCCCTTATAACTACAGCAAATACCCCTTATATCAGAGCTCTTTGACCTTCTCCAAAGGTGCCAAGATCTTCACTAAACGGGATCTTCGAGAAGCCTATAATCTGATAAGGATCAAACAAGGGGACAAATGGATAGCTGCATTTAATACAAGGGATGGTCATTATGAATATCTAGTTATGCCATTCAAACTATCCAAGGCCCCTTCAGCATTTCAAAACTTTGTAAATGATACTTCAGAGATCTATTACTGATGTGTACTGGTTTACCTGAACAATATTCTAATCATCTCACAGACCCTCGCACAGCACTGTACACAAGCAACAATTGTTCTTCAGCGCCTTCATGAAAATAGGTTATATGCAAAACTGGAAACAGGCAGAACTACCCTTTTTAGGCCACATCTTCAACATCCAGATGCAGAATGACCCTTCTACTTGGAGGTAGCTGCTTCTTCTACTGCAGCAGAAGCAGTCCTTTCCCAGGCAGCGTCAGATGGCAAAATGCGCCCTTGCTTATTCTTCTCCAGAAAGTTCTCACTGGACAAACCAATTACACTATTGGGGATTGGGAACTTCTGCCCATCAAACCCTCCCTCTAAGAATGGCAACACCTCTTGGAGGGAGCCAAAAACACTCCTTCACCGTGATGACAGATCACAAGAACTTTTTCTATCTTCAGGAGTCCAAGAGGCTAAACCTCTGACAGCCTCTTGATTGTTATTCTTCAATAGATTTGACTTCCATATAATCTTTCAGAAACATCCTGCAGTGAAGAATGCCAGGGCCCTGTCATGTTCATTTGACCCATCTGATACTGCCACCAAACCATAGTTCATCTTGGACCCGGCTAAGATTCTTGCCACTACCTACGTCACTGTTCCTGTTGTCAAGACTGTGGTACCCACTCACCTTCAAAAGAAGGGCCTCAGGTTGGGCCACGATTACAAGTTGGGTGGACACCAAGAATTCTGAAAGGCAATGGACATGATCTCATGCTAATACTGGTGGCTTCAAATGCTCCAGGACATTTGGCACATGTAGACTCCTATTCCAATTATGCCTGCAACAAACCATCCTGTCAGCATTCGTGGGGGTCTTCTCCAACTCCTACCAGTCCCAGACACTTTAGTATGTCAGCACCTAAGTATCTGTTAGAGATTCCTGCAGAGATTCCATCTAGGTCTTTAGAGCTCTGATACAAGAAACAGTGTCATTTACCACCTCTTTCTCTAAGCTGAACTGGACCTCAGTTCCAAAACACATTTCTCTAAAGCTTTAATACGATCTGGTATCCTCTAATTTATCTTTGTAATTACCATCCAAAATTCTTTCATGTTAATAGGAATAGATAAACAGGCTTATTTTCCAACCTCCCACAGCAACTTGCAGCAGTCTCTGGGAGCCAATAACCCTGGGTGAACTTCTAGTCACCATTGCAGCTTGATAAGCAGCCATAATTCCTCCTGCCATTGTTCCTGGGGTACACTCAATGCCCTCTTTCTTTGGGGTTGCCTTCACCCTGCTAGAGTCCATTATATTGCCAGATCTCACTACGTCTCAGTTTCTCATGGCAGATGTGTCATCTCCACCCAGAGGTGGATGCCAATTTCAATAGTAGCTATTCTGCTCCAATGCCAACCTCAGCCGCAGTCTGTGGGTTGGAGGATGCTCATTGCTCCAGGCTAAGGATGACATCAAAGTCTAGAAAGGACATATTTGAAGCTTCACCTGCCTTCAGTCCCTCCAAGGACAACACAGGAGCCAGACCGCTAAGAGTGCTGACAACAAAAGCATCCATGGATCCCTGAGGTGGCTTAATTACTATCTTGTAATCATTGTTTGTTTTGTAAGATTATGTATGGGGATCTGTAAATTGCCTAGTGCCTCGGTGTAGGTGATTGAGAAGTTTTAATAAAGAAAGATAATAAAGATAGACAAGGAGGAAAGGCTTTGAAATTCTACCCTTCCTCTTCCTTCCAGCTAAATATAATTTCAGGAAAGGAATAATTTTAGGGAAACCAGGGATTCCCAGGAGTTCAGGCTACGAGTGCACACCCGACACAACCATCTTGAGTCTGCCCCCTGGACATTGTATTTTCTAATAGTGTTCATCATTTCACTTAAATTTGCTTTTTTTGTTTTGTTTCTTAAAAAAAAGCTTTTATTAACTCTATTGAGGATGTACCAACTATGCTCACCTTGCAAGAAAGTCTTTACAATTTGAACTTCTAAGACCAGATTATCTTGTTTGTCTGTAATGCTGAATTGGTGACATGAAGGGTCTCCCAAGAAAAAGCCCTTTTTGTCACCAAAGACCCTTGGGGAGACCACTTAACCTCTACTTGGGTATCACGGATTTGTGGAATGAAAGGGGTGTGGTTATACTATAGGGGAGCAGTAGCTGTTAATTATTGCTAAACTGATGTTGTAGAAAGTGTGGTATCCTGAATAGCCTCTAGAGGGCATCCTGAATGGTACAATTACACAATGCATTTGTACTGAGTAAAATGCGGGAAAAGTGTTTAATCGATGATGGGAAACGTCTCCTTTAAGAAGGATAGGGAGAGAAGTCCTGTAGAGAGTGTTCTACCAGAATAAAATGCTGAGTTCAAGATTTGATGGGAGGAGTTGGAAGGAACATCCCTTGGGAGTGAGTTCACCCGGGATGGTCTCTCTTCTGAGAGGGCCTTGCAGGGGCTTTGCCCTTCACCGGGTGAGGCCTGAGGTTGAGAGGTATTTCTCCTCAGGAGAAAACAACCAGAAGTTCCAAACTGAGTCACAGAGGTGGAGGAGAATCCGGAGGTCCCTTGATCACAGGGATAGAATAGAGTGAAGCATCCTCAGAAGGGTGAGAGCCAGGGACCCCAGGAAATCTCTTGCTATCACTTGCATGGGAGCTGGGAATAAAGAGAGTTTCCTGTTGGTACTAAAGAGAATTACTATGGGTCCAGTGAGCAAATACTAATGCATCTTAAGTGGTACACTTTGCAATCGGAGTTTTCTGTTAATACTTGAAAATATTGGTGTGAAGAGTGAGAAAGTATTTGTAGATAGCTCTCCTAACCAAGGGAAAGTGTATATAAAGGTTAAGGAGTTAGTATATTAACTTTTACTGTATTCTTGCAACTGCTGCAGCCTAACTGTGGAAGTCTAGGTACCCTTATCTAATCAGTGACTTTCAACTCTTTGTTATATACTCTGACAGATGATAACACTGGAAAATAAACATTTGTTTGTTGGAATATATCTTCAGAGTGAGTCCCTATTTCATGGTTTATTGTGACTTCCTGGAACGGAGAGGAGTCTCATAGGGAGATTCCTATCCAACTGAGGATGTTGCACCCCCTTTGCCTCTGGGCCCGGGTCCACTACACCATCTGTAAACCCAATTCTTCCTGAACCCTACCAAAAGACTAGTTCACTAGGGTGCCAGACTCTCACATTTTATGCATCTTTCCGGGGGGGAGGGGGGGGGCGGGGGTTTACAGTGAGGCAGGGTCTCATTTGTTTTTAAAAAACGTTTGCATAGATACAGAGCGTGAGAAAGTGTTTGATAAATCAGGCCTCGTCACTGGAGATATTGCTATGGGAGGTAATAATTCAAGGCAGACAACAGACTAATAGCAGTGACCGGCAGGTCTTTTATCTAAACAAGGAGACATCCTAAAAATGAAAGGAAAGTGCATGGAGGAAAGGCAATTCCTGGGCCTTTCATTTTGATTTATGAACGGGGGCACCTGGTTCTTCTCTCCTCCAGGTTTTAACTAGTTCTCAGAATAACTGTTCATTTCTTTCAAAAGGTCAGGGTTGCACAGGAGCCTGTTGCCTTTCACAAGCCACACACTAAATATTTAACATTGCTGAGCCGCTTAAGACAGCATTTATAACCCATCCTGGAAATGTCACAACAGGGATGTAAGAGGAACTCTCTAGAAGTGAAAAGGGTTAATGACATGTAATTTGTATGATTGCAAAGTTAATCTCATGCCGATTCTAATTAGAAGCTTAACTGAATACATCGGAGATTTGTTCCAAGGAAGTTATTAAATCCTTCATCTTGTATATTTTCATTTAACATTGCAACAGCAGATAAAGACCAATTGGTACATCCAGTCTAGCCAGATCAAGATACTGCCCAAAATTAATTAGAAAGAAGAAACAGGCAGCCAAATGCAAGCATATTATTAATTAAGAAGATGAATGATCTCAAAACAAAAGCAATTTGTTTGATGGATTTACATCAATATCTAATAAAGTGCAATGTTTGTAACAATATTGTTAGTCTAGTAAATTTTATGTCCTGCTGATAGCTTTCTGAAGGAGTGCAGGTAAACAATTTGTATTACAGAAAGAAAATGCGTCTTTTACAGGTGGCCATTCATTTCCTCAGCCGGACTTCTTTACATTAACCAAAAAGAATGTAAGAACATAAGAAATTGCCATACTGGGTCAGACCAAGGGTCCATCAAGCCCTGCATACTGTTTCCAACAGTGGCCAATCCAGGCTATAAGTACCTGGCATTTACTCAAACATTAAGTAGATCCCAGGCTACTGATGCCAGTATTGGAGGGGCTATTCCCCAAGTCAACTTGATTAACAGCAGTTAATGGACTTCTCCTCCAAGAACTTATCCAAACCTTTTTTAAATCCAGCTACACTAACTGCACTAACCACATCCTCTGGCAACAAATTCCAGAGTTTAATTGTGCATTGAGTGAAAAAGAATTTTCTCTGATTAGTTTTAAATGTTTTACTTGCTAACTTCATGGAATGCCCCCTAGTCCTTCTATTATCTGAAAGAGTAAATAACCAATTTCCATTTACCTGTTCTAGACCTCTCATGATTTTAAAGACCACTATCATATCCCCCTCAGCTGTCACTTCTCCAAGTTAAACAGTCCTAACCTTTTTAGCCTTTCCTCATAGGGGAGCTGTTCCATCCCAATTATCATTTTGGTTGTTCTTCTCTGTACCTTCTCCAGTGCAACTATATCTTTTTTGAGATGTGGCAAATAGAATTGTACACAATACTCAAGGTGCAGTCTCACCATGGAGCAATAAAGAGGCATTATGACATTTTCCATTTTATTCACCATTAGATTCCTAACATTGTGTTTCCTTTTTTGACTGCTGCAGCCAACGATGTCAATGTATTGTCCACTATGATGCCTAGATCTTTTTCCTGGGTAGTAGCTCCTAATATGGAAGCCAGCACTGTGTAACTACAGCATGGGTTATTTTTCCCTATATGTATCACCTTGCACTTGTCCACATTAAATTTCATCTGCCATTTGGATGCCCAATCTTCCAGTCTTGCAAGGTCCTCCTGTAATGTATCACAGTCTGCTTATGATTTAACTACTCTGAATAATTTTGTATCATCCGCAAATTTGATAACCTCACTCGTCGTATTCCTTTCCAGATCATTTATATATATATTGAAAAGCACTGGTCCAAGTACAGATCCGTGTGGCACTCCACTGTTTACCCTTTTCCACTGAGAAAATTGACCATTTAATCCTACTCTCTGTTTCCTGTCTTTTAACCAGTTTGTAATTCACAAAAGGACATTGACTCCTATCCCATGACTTTTTAGTTTTCTTAGAAGCCTCTCATGAGGGACTTTGTCAAACACCTGAAAATCCAAATACACTACATCTACCAGTTCACCTTTATCCACATGTTTATTAACCTCTTCAAAAAAATGAAGTAGATTTGTGAGGCAAGACTTCCCTTAGGTAAATCAATGCTGACTGTGTTCCATTAAACCATGTCTTTCTATATGCTCTGTGATTTTGATCTTTAGAATAGTTTCCACTATTTTTCCCGGCACTGAATCAGGCTCACTGGTCTATAGTTTCCCAGATCTTCCTTGGAGCCCTATTTAAATATTGGTGTTACATTGGCCACCCTCCAATCTTCGGGTACAATGGATGATTGTAATGATAGGATACAAATTTTAATGAATAGATCTGAAATTTCATTTTTTAGTTCCTTCAGAACCCTGGAGTGCATACCATCTGGTCCAGGTGATTTGCTACTCTTTAGTTTGTCAATCTGGCCTACTACATCTTCCAGGTTCACAGTGATTTGGTTCAGTTCATCTGACTCATCACCATTGAAAACCATCTCTGGAACTGGTATCTTCCCAACATCCTCATTAGTAAACACAGAAGCAAAGAATGCATTTAGTCTTTCAGCAATTACCTTATCTTCCCTAAGAGCCCCTTTAACTCCTTGGTCATCTAACAGTCCAACCAACTCTCTCAGATATATTTTAAAAAGTTTTTATTATGAGTTTTTGCCTGTATGGCCAATTTCATATCAAATTCTCTCTTAACCTGCCTTATTATTGTTTTACACTTAACTGGACAATGCTTATGCTTTTTCCTATTTTCTTCAGATGGAGCCTTCCAATTTTTGAAGGATTTTTTTTTTTTGGCTAAAATAGCCTCTTTCACCTCACCTTTTAACCTTGCTGGTAATTGCTTTGTCATTCTTCCACCTTTCTTAATGTATGGAATACACAATGTCCACTCCTGTTGCACACTTTTAACCTTTGCAACTGCACCTTTCAGCTTTTTTCTAAGTATTTTCTAGAGATGTGCAGTTGGTTGCAATGAAATATGAAATAAAGATATTTCCTATTTCACTGCATTTCGGGAAGGAAAAAAAAATGATAGGAAAACCCACAAATTTTTTTGTGGTTTTCCTAACATTATTTTTTTTTTCAGGAACTTCACACCTAGAAAACAAAACTCAAACCTGCTCAACCCTTCAAATATAATTAAACGCAAAGCCCTCCACCCTCCTGATCCCCCAAGACTCACCTAGTCCCTAGTGGTCCAGCAGGGGGGGGGGGCTGGGAGCTATCTTCCGCTCTCATGCCATCAGCTGCCAGTAATCAAAATGGCGCCAGCAGCCCTTTGCCCTTACCATATCACAGGGGCTACTGGCGCCATTTTGATTACTTTGCATTTAATTAAATTTGAAAGGTTGGGGCGGGTTGGGGGGGTTTAAACAAAAAAAAATTCCGATCCAAGGGTGGACCGAAATGGCCCACCACCAAACCAAAAACGAAATTGGCTGAAAAAATCCTATGCACGCCTCAACTATTTTCTTCATTTTATCAAAGTTTCCCTTCTGAAAATTTAGTGTTAGAGCTGTAGATTTACATATTGTCCCCCTTCCAGTCATTAGTTCAAATTAGATCATGTTATGATCACTATTGCCAAGTGACCCCCACCACCGTTACCTCCCTCACCAAATCCTGCATTCCACTAAAAATTAAATCTAAAATACCTACCTCTCTTGTTGGTTCCTGAACAAATTGCTCCATGAAGCAGTCATTTATTCCATCCAGGAACTTTATGGCTCTAGCATGTCCTGATGTTAAATTTACCCAGTCAATATTGGGGTAATTGAAATCTCTCATTATTACTGTACTGTCAAATTTGTTAGCTTCCCTGATTTCTCTTAGCATTTCATCATCTATCTGAACATTTTGGCCAGGCAGAGGGTAGTATACTCCTATCACTATAACACATGGGATTTCTACCTATATAGATTCTACTGAGCATTTAGTCTCTTGTATGATCTTTATCCTGTTAGTCTCTATATTCTCCCGGACATAAAGTGCCACACCCCCACCAAGTTGATCCTCTTTATCATTGTGATATAATTTGTACCCTGATATAGCACAGTCCCTTTGGTTATCCTCCTTCCACCAGGTCTCTGAGTTGCCAATTATATCTATCTCATCATTCACTGCTATACACTCTGGTAACTCTGCCATCTTCTTAGACTTCTGGCATTGGCATACAGACATTTCAAAGTGTGTTTTTGTTTATATTAACAACCTGCTTTTTAGTTGATAGGGATAATTTGGAATTCTTTAGCTGATTCTTTACTTATAGACACATGGACTACTTTTGCTTTTATTGGAACCTCTCTGTTGGGATGCCTTGACACTTCTGTTTCATTAGTATCCTTCAAAGATACATTCCTCCAAACCATGCACTGCTGAGCGACTGTCAGCTTTCCCCCTTGTTCTAGTTTAAAAGCTGCTCTATCTCCTTTTTAAAAGTTAGCGCTACCAGACTGGTTCCACTCTGGTTAAGGTGGAGCTCATCCTTTCAGAAAAGTCCTCCACCCTTCTCCAAAAAGTTCTCCAGTTCCTTATAAAACTGAATCCCTCTTTCCTGTACCATCGTCTCATCCATGTATTGAGATTCCAGAGATCTGCCTGCTTCTGGGGAGCTGCATGAGGAACAGGGAGCATGTCAGAGAATGCCACCCTGGAGGTTCTGGATTTCAGCTTTCTACCTAAAATCCTAAATTTGGCTTCCAGAACCTTCCTCCCACATTTTCCTATGTTGTTGGGTGCCCACATGTACCACAACAGCCGGCTTCTCCCCAGCACTGTCTATAATCCGATCTAGGTGACACGTGAGGTCCGCCATCTTTGCACCAGGAAGGCAAGTTACCAGGCGGTCCTCATGTCCACCAGCCACCCTGCTATCTAGATGTCTAATAATCGAATCACCAAATTTGATGGCTAACCTAACCCTTCCCTCCTGGACAATAGCTCTGGGAAACTTGTCCTTAATGCAAGAGGACAACACATCACCTGGAGAGTAGATCCTTGCTACAGGATCACTTCCTGCTACACCAGCATTATGCTCTGAAACCGGGAGACCTTTCTGATCCAAGGCAGCACTGGGGCTGCCAGACTGGATTTGGGACTTGGCTACTATGTCCATGAATGTCTCATCAATGTACTTCTCTGTCTGCCGCAGGTCCTCCAGGTCTGCCACTTTAGCCTCCAGAGATTGGACTCATTCTCTGAGAGCCAGGAGCTCCTTGCGCTGGGTCTCTCACTGGTGGGTAAAAATTCATACATGTGACACTCGATGCAAAAGATTGGAAAGCCCCCCACTTGCTGCTGGACTTCTGCCTTCATCTTAATTTTGTTGAGTTCCTAGTTAAGTTTAGATTGCTAAGGGCATTGGAATTAGAGCACTTTAAATTTATAGGTGTATTCACTAATTAATCTGCTAGTGACCTACAAGGGGATGATTAAACTCTTAATAAGGGCTGGTGCAATAGTATGATTTAGATAAGAGCCTGATTGATTTTTAATGAGAAAGTGTCTCTTGCTTAAAAATCAAGGGTTGAGCTAGGGGTGGATGGGAGGGAAAGATAGACACTAGAATTAATTCCCTCTGGCTTGATTATTAGCTCAGACACACACGAACTCTAATGAATATATACTACTATTTCACTTCTCTCCAAACTTTTTAAGATCTATGATTTCCCAAAGCTATACTTACCAATCCTCTGCAACCACCATTAAGTTTATCTTCACTCAAAGGATTGAGAGGTTTGAGATTTGCGTGCCTAACGGCATGCGCTTCTGGTCTTCTTCTACTGCAAAGGATTTGGGGCCTCTGGAAGCTGGGGCTGTGGAGTTCGAAGATGAAATGCTCACTGTGACCTCTGTAGTCCTCTCCCGGGGGATGCTGGGAACAATATGCAGATGAGCCTTTCAGTCCTCTTCTACTGCAATCTGAGGATTGATTAGATCTCAATATGGAGGTTTCTAATGCAGTGAAGCATGCTTATTACCATCTCCATGTTATTCGCAGCTGGGACCTTACTTCTTGCAGGAACCTCTGATAGTTTTAATTCATGTTGCTGTAATGTCTCGCTTGGCTTGCTGCCCTGCACTCTACCTTGGTCTTCCGATCAGTGTGCTTCAATGCTTGTAGCGAGACCAGAATGCTGTAGTGAGAGTGCTAGCTGCTAATTCAATTTAAGACTATGTCAAGCCAATTCTGAAGGTTTCTTGGGAGTTTCAGAATGCAGTTTAAAAGTTCTGTGCCTTGCATGCCAGTCCTTACATGATCTAGGCCTGATTTATATCCAGGAGCAACTGCTTCCTTACTCCCCAAATCACCTTTTAAGTAATTCATTTCATTTATTTAATTAAAAAGTTTATTTTCCGTCATAATCAATAAAATTGTTCTAGGTGGATTACAGCGAAAATCATAGATCGACAGTTTTACAAACAAGACAGTACTTGCAATAGAGTAGACACATTAAGGTCTCAGGACAGCTGTCTCCTGGAACTGCTTACTTTTACTGAGGTCCAGCTATGCCGTACTAAGAACTGAGCCATTTCCTGTGCCTTGCCACGATTGTGAAATAGTATGCTGCTATAAATCCATTCAGTGACAGATATTGTGACATTTCATTGCTCTTTGAACAAGCACTCGGGCCATGAGTTATGTTTTAAATGTAAGGAATCCCTGGTTTCCTTATCAGAAGGAGTGTACTAACTGGCATGGGGATGGTCAAAGAGACAGTTAGTGAAAGAGATCTGGGTTTTACTTTCCCATGTGGGAGCTGCCAGACGGTCTGCTCTAGCTGTTTATCCTAAGCACTATCTTTGGAGCATGCATTTTAGTTTGGATTTCTTGTCTCTGTCTCCTGTTTTTCATTTTTGCTAATTTTTTCTAGAAGAACTGTCTAATTTTCCCAATTTGTGGGTCAGACTGTTAAGCTGACCTACTTTATATTGCTTTTTGCTCTTTTAATCTATTTTTTGAGATTTCCCTTGTGAGACCCTTTTGGGGACAGTTCACAGAAAAGGGTAGGGAAGATGCTGACAGAGTACTATCACTCCTCCAGGGCATAGACCTGTTAGTGACCTGATGCAGATGAGTTTCTATTTTAAAGGATATGTTGGGGGGATTTTTGTGCTGTCTCCTCAGTTGTGAGGCCAGGAGCTTTTTCCACCCTTCCTTTCTCTGCTTTGATTTTTCCCCTTTTTGGAGTTAAAGACTATTTTTGTTCCACTTGAGGCTGCATGCCCTTAGTACCAGGGAATCATTTTCCATTATTTGGGAAGAGGTGTCTTAACTAAGAGGAGCCCAAGGCATGAAGAGTACATATGAGAAGTGGAGTCCTGTCCCTTGCTAGCGGGAAGGAGCTGAAAGTAATCAAAGCTGTGTTCATTGCTGACTCAAGTACGCTGCACTTGAGAGGAGAGAGCCCACTGGTACTGTCATAAGAAGATCTAAAATATTTAAGAAGACTTCAGGAAAGGTAGGAGAGTTGGGACTTACATTCTGATAAAGTATTGGGACTTTATTCTGTGGGTAGATGCTAGGTTATATTTGGAAGAGTAAGCTTTTTTCAAAAGCTAGGTACTTGGATAAACAGGATATGGATTTCTAAGGAACTGGCTTCCAGTAAGTTAAAAGACTTTACTACAGGATTGAGGTGACATATTTATTAATTTTTTCTCTGCCTGTATGTGCATCGACTTTTTTTAAGACTGATTTGAGAGCTGCAAATATTCTTCAGTCATCTAATTAACCATAAGTAAAGAAGTTGGAAACCACATTGCTTCTCAGTGTGATTGCTGGATGCAAAAGACTGTGATTATTATCAGTTCTGTTTACAAAGGAGAAAAAACAGGGCTTGTACCATAATCAATACGAAAAGGCCTTGAAACTCCATCCCCCCCCCCCAATAGAGAACCTTGGGAACTCAGATGTGAAAAGCTATCCATGGAGAATTCTGTGCAGATAAATGATAAGGGGCATGGAAGGGCTGCCCTATGAGGAAAGTCTAAGAAAATTAGGGCTGTTCAGTTTGGAGAAGAGACGTCTGAGGGGGTAGGGGGGGGGGGGATATGACAAAGGTCTACAAAATCATGAAAGGATGTGACAGGTTAATGTAAATCGGTTATTTACTTTCTCAGATAATAGGAGGGCCAGGGGGCACTCCATGAAGTTAGCAAGTAGTTCAATTAAAACAAATCAAAGAAAATTCTTTTTCACTCAGTGCATAATTAAGCTCTGGAATTCATTGCCAGAGGAAGTGGTTACAGCAGTTACTGTAGCTGGGTTTAAAAAAGGTTTGGATAAGTTCCTAGAGAAAAATCCATAAACTGCTACTAATTAGCAAGCAATAGTAGCTTGAGATCTATTTAATTTTGGGTACTTGACAGGTACTTGTAGCCTGGATTCACCACTGTTGGAAACACGATGCTGGGCTTGATGGACCCTTGGTCTGACCCATTATGGTGCATTTTATGTTCAGATAGGGTCCATCTCTCTATTTGCCCATGGGTTCAGTCTATGGGAGCCATCCCACCCAGGGGATACATAGATATATTTTATCTGGTTTGTTCATTCTATTCTTCTATATGACTAACTAAAATATGTGTTCATCCATATTTTGGTTTTTGAGTGTAGTGTTTGGGCTGGGAATTGGTTCGCAATTGGCTCGGGGTCTTAATATGTAATTGTTCGGCTTTATTAATGTACATTATTCTAATTCACGTCTGAATATTGTTGAGAGTGTATTGAATGTTATCAGATTGTATTATTCTGCTATTCCTTGCTTCAAACTTAAAACAGGGAAGCAAGTAAAAAAATTAGTTAAATCAATAAAAAGAAGTGAACTTGTCTATAGCAGGTAGCAGAATCCTCTGTGCACTTTGTTGCACTGCGCATGATGCCCTTTAAGATAAACCTACATCAATTTACAGCAATTCCAGGACAATCAGAAATGGATTTGTGTGTCAGACTCTGCTATCGCATCTTATTTGCTTGTTATGAGGATCATCACTATTACGCCTACTGAGAAAGGGTAACCGGTTCCTAGCATCAAAACAAACTCGTTGGCCATTTTATCCTCTGCTGTTTCCATGCACGGTTTAAACAGACTATTGAGTCTTCTTTCAATAGTTACATCACCACTATAGCAGAGATGAAGAGTGTGTTACGAGCGCGCGCGGGCACGGTCGTCTCGGGCGGGTGGTGAGCCCTTGGGCCACGGCAGGACCCCAGGAGGAGCCCAAGGCCACACCGTGGGAGGTGAGCTGAGCAGGCATGGTGAGCCAGGCAGGCAGGAACAGAAGCAGGGAGTCCGGCCCTCAGCCGGACCTGCATGCCCATGGTAGCCAACACGGGGAAGTTGACTAATGAACGGTCCTCCGACTGTTCCCGGCCCTTTCGGACCTGCCGCAGGGAACGGCAATGGGCAGCAGGCCGGACAGAGGCGAGGGCAGACAGAGTCCTTAAACAGAAGACATCAGACGGGGCAGAAGCAGGCTGAAGCAAGACGGAGACATCAGGTCAAGGGCTGAAGCGAGACACAGGAAAGGCCCAGGCGAGCAGGAACTCCGATGCTGGGATACTCACATCCGAAGCCCCCTCGGCTGGCAGAAGCTCAAGAGCCCGTGGGACGAATCCCTCCTGTTGGCCACTCCAGGGCCCAACAGGACAGAAGGCTCAGGAACCAGACGAGGACGTAGATCAAGGCAGAGAAAGGAAGACATCCGGGCAAGGGCTGAAGCAGACACTGAAGACAAGGCTGGACGGGAACATTGCACTGTCCATCAGGGCGCCCTACTCAGCCCGCCCGTGGGACTGAGTCGCGGACCACCCTGTCCCAGACGCACCCTACACAGCCTAGGAAGGCTGGTCGCGGACCACGCTGAGAAGGAGGGTGCGGGGAAGACCCAGGCGAGCAGGAACTCCGATGCTGGGATACTCACATCCGAAGCCCCCTCGGCTGGCAGAAACAGGAGCAGACATCAGGCAAGGACACTGGACTAGGAATCATGGAAGACCTGGATCAGCACGGTTACAGCCAACTGTAAGGCCTGATCAAAGGCCGAAGACAAGCAGGAGTCGGAGTCACGGACCGGAGTCAAGGCAGGCTGAAGACAAGCAGGAGTCAGAGTCACGGACCGGAGTCAAGGCAGGCTGAAGACAAGCAGGAGTCAGAGTCACGGACCGGAGTCAAGGCAGGCTGAAGACAAGCAGGAGTCAGAGTCACGGACCGGAGTCAAGGCAGGCTGAAGACAAGCAGGAGTCAGAGTCACGGACCGGAGTCAAGGCAGGCTGACGACAAGCAGGAGTCGTAGTCACGGAGGACCTGGATCGGGAGAGGCCACAGGCAACTGTGTAACCCAATCCGAAGGCCGAAGACAAGCAGGAGTCAGAGTCACGGACCGGAGTCAAGGCAGGCTGAAGACAAGCAGGAGTCGGAGTCACGGACCGGAGTCAAGGCAGGCTGAAGACAAGCAGGAGTCGGAGTCACGGACCGGAGTCAAGGCAGGCTGACGACAAGCAGGAGTCATAGTCACGGAGCGGAGTCAAGGCAGGCTGAAGACAAGCAGGAGTCGGAGTCAGAGTCACGGACCGGAGTCAAGGCAGGCTGACGACAAGCAGGAGTCAGAGTCACGGACCGGAGTCAAGGCAGGCTGACGACAAGCAGGAGTCAGAGTCACGGACCGGAGTCAAGGCAGGCTGACGACAAGCAGGAGTCGTAGTCACGGAGGACCTGGATCGGGAGAGGCCACAGGCAACTGTGTAACCCAATCCGAAGGCAAAGACACAGTGAACAGAAAGTCCTTAAATACTGGAGGTAGAAGGCAACTCCCTGGGAGGAGCCTGCCAGGACCGCCCACCGCTGGTCCTATAACTAGGGTAGAGAGCTGCGGGCCAGCCCCTAGGGAAGGGCGTCGCCCAACAGGAAGTCCAAACGCTGAGGCATGCAAGCCACAGGCACAGCTAGGCCTCTCAGGCCCTGGAGCAAGTCCTGGATGATGCGCAGGCGAGGCCCTGGCCTCAGAGCGGCCTCTGGAGGAAGGTAAGAGACCTCCTGCAGCGCAGCAGCAGGGGGGATCGCAACAGTACCCCCCCCTCAAAGAATCCCCCCCTCACAGAGGGACCAAAAACAAAAGCCAAGCAAGAAAAGCAAACAACCACAACACACCACAAGCAAGCAAGCAAGCAACCACCAACAACCACAACACACCACAAGCAAGCAAGCAAGCAACCACCAACAACCACAACACACCACAAGCAAGCAAGCAACAACCAACAACCACAACACACCACAAGCAAGCAAGCAAGCAACAACCAACAACCACAACACACCACAAGCAAGCAAGCAAGCAACAACCAACAACCACAACACACCACAAGCAAGCAACCAAACACCCACCACAGGCAAGCAACCAAACACACGACGAGAGACCAACCAACCCCAAGGAAACACGGGACCACGCGAACACGAGACCGAGGGAACAAGAGACGACGGGAACACGAGACCGAGGGAACAAGAGACCGAACGAACGGAGACCGCGCGAGCAGCGACCGAGCGAACGGAGACCGCTCGAGCAGCGACCGAGCGAACGGAGACCGCGCGACCGACACACAAAAACAAAAGAGGGAGCAAGGGAACGGAGAGCGAGGAAGCGGAGAGCAAGGGAGCGGAGAGCGAGAGAGCAGCGAGCAAGGGAGCGGAGAGCGAGAGAGCAGAGAGCAAGGGAGCGGAGAGCGAGAGAGCAGAGAGCAAGGGAGCAGAGAGCAAGGGAGCGGAGAGCAAGGGAGCGGAGAGCAAGGGAGCGGAGAGCAAGGGAGCGGAGAGCAAGGGAGCGGAGAGCGAGAGAGCAGAGAGCGAAGGAGCAGAGAGCAAGGGAGCAGAGAGCGAAGGAGCAGAGAGCAAGGGAGCAGAGAGCGAAGGAGCAGAGAGCAAGGGAGCAGAGAGCGAAGGAGCAGAGAGCGAAGGAGCAGAGAGCAAGGGAGCAGAGAGCGAAGGAGCAGAGAGCAAGGGAGCGGACAGCGAAGGAGCAGAGAGCAAGGGAGCGGACAGCGAAGGAGCAGAGAGCAAGGGAGCGGAGAGCGAAGGAGCCCAGGAGCGAAAGAGCAGAGAGGGAAAGAGCGGAAAGCGAGAGAGCGAAGGGAGAAAGAGCGAAGGGCGAGAGACAGGAAGCAGGGGAAACAACGCGGGAACGAGGAGGACGGGAACCCACAAGCAGGAAGCAACAAGCGGGAAAACAGCACAAACGAGCAACACAGGGAAAACAGACAACAAGCAGGAAAACCGCACAAACGAGCAACACAGGACCAACAGCACAACCGAGCAACACAGGGAAAACAGACAACAAGCAGGAAAACAGCACAAACAAGCAACCCAGGGCCAACAGCACAAACGAGCAACCCAGGGCCAACAGCACAAACGAGCAACCCAGGGCCAACAGCACAAACGAGCAACCCACGCAGCACACAGCACAAACAAGCACCCACGCCGCACACAGCACAGACAAGCACCCACGCCGCACACAGCACAGACAAGCACCCACGCCGCACACCCAGGCACACAGCAGAAACGAGCACACCACGGCAGAAGCAAGCAGAAACAGGCAAAAGCAAGCAGAAGCAAGAGCAAGAACAAGAGGGGGGGGGGGCGGGCAGAAACTACAGCAACATCAGGAGGAGCGCAGGCGCCTCCTGCAGGTCGTGGAACTCCATCCTGGGAACAAGGAAACGATGGTTTGGGCGCAGGCGCCTCCTGCAGGTCGTGGGAACCCAAACAGCTGGCGCCTCCAGCAGGTCGTGAGATGAAAGCAGACAGAAGAAAAAATCCTGGAATCAGACAAGTCCATCACGAGCACAGCTCACCGAGCTCATGGCCTTCGGATTCTGTTACGAGCGCGCGCGCGGGCGCGGTCGTCTCGGGCGGGTGGTGAGCCCTTGGGCCACGGCAGGACCCCAGGAGGAGCCCAAGGCCACACCGTGGGAGGTGAGCTGAGCAGGCATGGTGAGCCAGGCAGGCAGGAACAGAAACAGGGAGTCCGGCCCTCAGCCGGACCTGCATGCCCATGGTAGCCAACACGGGGAAGTTGACTAATGAACGGTCCTCCGACTGTTCCCGGCCCTTTCGGACCTGCCGCAGGGAACGGCAATGGGCAGCAGGCCGGACAGAGGCGAGGGCAGACAGAGTCCTTAAACAGAAGACATCAGACGGGGCAGAAGCAGGCTGAAGCAAGACGGAGACATCAGGACAAGGGCTGAAGCGAGACACAGGAAAGGCCCAGGCGAGCAGGAACTCCGATGCTGGGATACTCACATCCGAAGCCCCCTCAGCTGGCAGAAGCTCAAGAGCCCGTGGGACGAATCCCTCCTGTTGGCCACTTCAGTTCCTGAGCCTTCTGTCCTGTTGGGACAGGACAGAAGGCTCAGGAACCAGACGAGGACGTAGATCAAGGCAGAGAAAGGAAGACATCCGGGCAAGGGCTGAAGCAGACACTGAAGACAAGGCTGGACGGGAACATTGCACTGTCCATCAGGGCGCCCTACTCAGCCCGCCCGTGGGACTGAGTCGCGGACCACCCTGTCCCAGACGCGCCCTACACAGCCTAGGAAGGCTGGTCGCGGACCACGCTGAGAAGGAGGGTGCGGGGAAGACCCAGGCGAGCAGGAACTCCGATGCTGGGATACTCACATCCGAAGCCCCCTCGGCTGGCAGAAACAGGAGCAGACATCAGGCAAGGACACTGGACTAGGAATCATGGAAGACCTGGATCAGCACGGTTACAGCCAACTGTAAGGCCTGATCAAAGGCCGAAGACAAGCAGGAGTCGGAGTCACGGACCGGAGTCAAGGCAGGCTGAAGACAAGCAGGAGTCAGAGTCACGGACCGGAGTCAAGGCAGGCTGAAGACAAGCAGGAGTCGGAGTCACGGACCGGAGTCAAGGCAGGCTGAAGACAAGCAGGAGTCGGAGTCACGGACCGGAGTCAAGGCAGGCTGACGACAAGCAGGAGTCGGAGTCACGGACCGGAGTCAAGGCAGGCTGACGACAAGCAGGAGTCATAGTCACGGAGCGGAGTCAAGGCAGGCTGAAGACAAGCAGGAGTCGGAGTCAGAGTCACGGACCGGAGTCAAGGCAGGCTGACGACAAGCAGGAGTCAGAGTCACGGACCGGAGTCAAGGCAGGCTGACGACAAGCAGGAGTCGTAGTCACGGAGGACCTGGATCGGGAGAGGCCACAGGCAACTGTGTAACCCAATCCGAAGGCAAAGACACAGTGAACAGAAAGTCCTTAAATACTGGAGGTAGAAGGCAACTCCCTGGGAGGAGCCTGCCAGGACCGCCCACCGCTGGTCCTATAACTAGGGTAGAGAGCTGCGGGCCAGCCCCTAGGGAAGGGCGTCGCCCAACAGGAAGTCCAAACGCTGAGGCATGCAAGCCACAGGCACAGCTAGGCCTCTCAGGCCCTGGAGCAAGTCCTGGATGATGCGCAGGCGAGGCCCTGGCCTCAGAGCGGCCTCTGGAGGAAGGTAAGAGACCTCCTGCAGCGCAGCAGCAGGGGGGATCGCAACAGAGTGGTTTAAATGGCGCGCTACGCCTCCACCACATCAAAGCACGGGGGCCTCCATTCTTTGCCTGGAATAAACCACACCCGGTCTTAATCACCGTGAAACGGAGTGTGCAGTGGAACTTATCTTTAATCGCTTGTAGTAGATGAGAAATTCAGACCTTAATCTGAGGATACAGGCTTTTTATTTAATCAGCATGCACACATAAAAATATAACTGCTTCCCTGTGTTGTTGACTTGCAAGATTTTTGCAGCTTGTACATAATGGTGAAAGACTGGGAGGGCAATTTTCAAAGCCATCTAATTGGCCTGTCTGGAATTTTCCCTGCTCTATCCGGCTAAAGGTATGTGCGGGCTTTCAGAGGGTGGGTCTGTACCCGGAGGCTTGGGGGTGACAGATCAGATGATGTTGTAGTGGACCCCAAGGAGTGCGCTCACTGCACAGCGCTGACCAGGCAGGTTTTAGCTCTTCTATTTTGACGCAAACTTAATATTTTACTCCATGACCCCACTAGAAATCTGCTGCAAGCTGTTCGCTACCACACACAGGAAAACTGTAGGTATGTACTGTTATTTTGCTTCCAAACAAAGATCAGCTTCTTTACATGTGGCCGGCCCTTCGGTCAGCCACTAGATGGCCCTAGGTCCCTTACCATCAGGACAGAGACAGCATTGAGATTTTCCATTCTCTTTCAGTCTCTCCACTGAGCTGACTGTGATTGGATATCCCAGGGACATAAGGCGGAGCTAAAGGTAGAGAGAATGTGGTCATTTTGAGTTAGGCTTTGAAGAATATGGAGATATTTTTACTTTCTCCCTGCTGAGTTGGGCCTACTATCCCAGCTTGGTGTTTTTCTTGTTTAACCTCATCCCTGGGTGCAGATTACTACACATTGAGGCCATAAAATGATTTGATTTAGTCTTTGGGGCTGGATCCTTGAACACGGACTCTTCCTTTCAGGGCCTGGATCCTTTGTTGAGTGGGGAGGGAGATTACTCCCAAGACCCCGAGTTCTAGGGTGACACCTCGTGTTTCCATTTTGTCCCTGGGAGAGGGGGGGTACTTGTAGGTCCCAGTGTGTGCTGCATGTGCCCAATAAAACAACTGGAGCCACTGAGTTAGTGTCCAAAATTAAAAGTCTTTACTGTTGAAGTGTTGCGAAAATGGAACAACAAATTAATCCTCAGCATCACGGTAATTTTCCTTCTACCATCTCCCCCTCAATCTGTGCAGGAAGGTCTAACGCCATGCAGGGGGATTTACACCCTCTCGGGTTTGGAAAAATAGAGTCCTCAGATGGGCAGGGTATCCTTTTGATGGCCAAGATTACACAGTTACTGTCTCTGCGCAGAGAGATAAACCCTCTCTCACTCCCCGGGGCTTTGGAAGCACTTGATGGGTGTCTTCAGTGATGTTAGGCTTTGCCTTTACTCTCAGTTAGTTGAATTCCAATTTCTCTGTTTCTGATGCCGTCCTTTTGTTCTTTTGAAGGGAGGGATCCCCTGAAGCAGGACGCTCGGTGCTTCAGTCAGGAAATAAGGGCAGCCAGAACTTCCTCCTGGTTCTTGAAAATCTAATCTTCCCACAAACTGAAGATAACACCGGAGTGTACCCTTACCTTCCTCGTGGAGAGTATGGAGGGCAGGGCTTCCCTAACCTGCACAGCCCTAGACACAGGGTTCCCTGTTCCCTGGGCCCAGGAGGTGCACAGGCTCCAATTAAGTTCCTACCAGTTAAAAGTTTAAATCCAAAAAATGTACCCAGAGGGAAAAAATCCAGACCAGCCAGCGAGTGGGCTGGAAAGGAAAAACCCCCTCCCGACCCTGATCAGGGCTACCAAACAGGGCTTGCTTGGCTCCTCTGACTGGGCCTGTAAAACAACAAAAGCTAAGCTCCTTTCTACCTCTGTCAGCTTAGAAGGACTGCCTCCCAAGTTGTAGCAAGGGAGCGGCCATATATCCTGCCCAGGGGGACGGCCGTTCCAGACCCCGCAGAAGGAGAGGCTGCATTTGAATGGAACCTCCCCATCAACCATCCAGGATGCACTGGGAGCAGGACCTCATCAGTACACTGCCCTTTTTAAGGCAGAGAGGCTTTTGTAGGTCTTGGATTACTTTTTCTTATTCTGGGGAACACCATGTGCTTTGGAGAGGGGCAACCCCCGCAATCCTGAGAGCAGGATCTGGAGAGCTGTGAGCAACCCCCCTTCTCCTTAGAGGAGGTGACAGCACTACCCAGCGTGAGATATTTTGGATAGAGCCTTTGGGATTTTTTTTCCCCTTTTTGTTAGTGTGGAGGTTTTTCCCGTCCCTCTGCACACATGTGGAAGAAGATAAGAGAGCTGTGAGCAGAACTGGAACATCAGGCTTCTCTCCAAGAGAGGTCAACCGAGGTTGTAACATCAAGCCTTGGGAGATTCCCAACCGGATCTCCACCCCAAAAGGATCAGGACACAAGCTGTGGGCAACAGATTGAAATTTGGACTCTGGAAATTTTCGTGGCATGGGATTTCCCCCCCCCCCCCCCAGGATTCCCTTATCTACTGGGCTGTTTGCACAGATGAGGGGACAGTGGCAAGCTCCCTCCCAGGAGCTGGAGAGATGGACACCAGCGCCCCCAGCAGAGAGACCATGTAAATGGTTCAAATGTTCAGTGATTGAACTTTTTGGAAATAATCAGTAAACTTTAAGTTGAACACCCAGTCTGAGTCCAGCCTGTTTGTCCCTGAAGAAACAACATCACCAGAGATGCGCACACACATCAGGAGAGCCCCTCCATCACCTGGGCCACAAAAGGATTTCCCTTCCTCCCACGGAAAGAGCTCCCTCGCTGGGAAGTGCAGAAAGATGGGGAAGGATGGCGAGAGCAGCTCTGACTAATAAATACTTTTGTAGCCTTAGGGGAACCGATACACGCCCAGAAAAGGATTATAATACAGAAATAAAGGTATTTACAGGATGCAATCGACAGGAGATTTCATGGTAAATGTTCTTCCAGCAAAATTCTGACACAGTAACAGGATCCTCCAAACATTACATCTGCCAAACACATTTCTTTGATGATAGGTGTAAAGCCAGCTAGGCTGCTCTGTAACTTCAGGAATCTTCTAGAGAGGGGAAGTTCGGGGGGGGGGGGGGGGGGTTAGTGTTTGGGGTGAGTGGTAGCAGGGTCCATCCCCAAGTAGGTGGGTGAGCCAAAGCAATATAAAAGGTGACTCCATGAGTCATTGGGAAGGAGGCTGAGAAGTGGTTTGGAGCTCTGAGTGAAGGGTAAGGCCAGGAGCTTGGGCAAGGGTTCTACCTTGGGCTCTGAGGCTCCGAGGGAGAGGGGCTCCTTTCTTGAAAGGGATCACAGGCAGTTGCCTGTAAGAGGGGCACTTTCATCTCAGGGTAGCTTTTGTCCCTGATTCCCCCAAAACCTACCTTGAGCTGAAAGTGCCCCTCTTACCGTGGGAGATAGAGAGTGCCAGATTCTCTCTCCCCTCTTCTTCTTAAAGCTCGTGTGTATGGGGCTGTTTTGACGCGAGCAACGCTTTTAAAATCTACCTGTAAGACTGCAGGTTGTGAATTTTCAGACTGTTTTCTCTTTTTTGGGGGTGATTTATTTCTAAACTTTTTTTGCTGAATTCATCTGTCTAATGGAAATATGTGTGGATTGTAAGTAAAATGTAATTCTGATTGGAACACAACACGTGGTGTGGACTGCTTTTTGTTACTGTTGTTGTGGTCCCTTGAGGCTTGCAGGCGAATCCTGCTCCGCACAGCATGAATCCAGGCAGCTCCCAGCCCGCGCACTGAGTAGCAAACAGCTCAGCAATCTCTGACTGCGACCTCCCCACCATGTTAAGGGAGGGGCTACATAGGAACATGCAGGAGAGTTTGGGAGTAATTACAACACTGTTAGCTGAAGTCCCTCCTTTAGTGCCTCCATGAGCTGATAGATTTTATTTCTTTAACTTTCTGCAGATTCCCAATCACTAGAATCTGGTCTGTAATTCACCCAGTTCCTAGCAATATGATATCACTCAAAGTTCTTTAGGCAAACCCCATCTGGATCATTAGTAAAAGGAGATCTTAATGGCTGTGCTGCACGATCATCCTAGGGGCTTGTAGACTCAGTCTAGCTGAAGGCTGGAAAGCTAGAACCTTTTACAGTGGGCAAGAGCTTACCCGATGTATTGATTACTCTAATGGCTCCTGCAGACATCCTTTAGATACGTAAGGGAGAGACTCTAGTGGACTAACACAACATAGGGAAGGGGCAAGGGCTTAAAGGCACACAATCGGGGCGGTTCAAGGCAATCTATTGCCTGAGGCGAGGGGTAAGATGGCCTTCCCCCCCCCCCCCATACCCCCAAGGCTTAGCACAGGTGAAATCATCAAGACGGCCAAAGGGAGGGTGGAGGTCCTCTTGGAGTCTGGCTCTTTCAGTGATAAGCCACAGAAGGGGGGAAGCAGGATCAGAGTTCCCAGATGAAATGTCGAGGATGGTATTTCTAGAATGCTGACAACCCTGTCGCCGGCTTCCCATATTTCCCCAGAATTTGCCCCCTGGAGAAATGGGAGATATGCAAATGGTGGGGGGTCTGTTTGTGGGGTCCTCTCTCCGGGTCAGTGCGAGGGCTTTAGGCACACTAGATGAACTTTGCAGCCTTGTGTCCCCAACTTCCTAGCCCTCATCACACACAATTAAAAGCTGTGCATTTACAGTAACAGACTATACATGAAAAAGGACATTCATAGTCTTCTGAGGTAAAAATATCACTACATTTATATTATTTTTACATGCATTGCATTGGTTCCAACCAGAAATCCCTGCAAAATCAATACTTGGAACCCATATGGTATTAGACCTAGTGTAAAGTGCATTTGATGGGGCTTTGGCCCTCAGAAAATCATTAGTAAATTGAATTACAATGATAATATAGTAAACCTCCCTTATCAAATCAGCACTAAATGCCAGCACTCAAACAGTAACAATCCTACCTATGAAAAGTCAATAGTGCAAATATTACAGCAGGTCCTAAAACATTAATTCACCTCCTAATAGAAAAACAAAATAAGCCAGGCTGCTATAAATCCCTTCAAAGAAATTACATGCCAGCAAAATACCTCACCTCAATCACACATGGTGAATACAGGCGGCCCAATGGCAAAATACAGAATAAAGTATAAACACAAATTTCCAGACAAAAACTGAACTGGAAACCAAAAGAAGCCAAAAACTTAGTATGCAGTTCAACAATGCATCATTCCTCCTAAAATAATAATAAAATCAAGAAATATAACACATCAATCATAACAGCAAAACAGTGCTAATAGAAAGAATAAATATTTCAAAACAGTTGACAAACAGGACATCATTCAATAATTAAACTCAAAACATTTTTAAAAGTTCTCAAACACCAATAAAATATTTTAAAACAACAGAAAGATCAAATAACACCCCAAAATTAAATCTAATAAGATTTTTTTTTAATTCTCTGCTTTCCAAACCTGGAATCTTTTGATTTCTAGTAACTCTGAGATTGTCATGGATTGTGAAGGAGGGAAGCACAAACTTTATCCTCTCTCTCACACACACACACACACACATACTCACAAACTCCCTCTCACATACACACACTCATACTCTCACATACACAGATTCTCTCTCCCTCACACACACATATACTCACACATGCACATTGGCTCTCATACACACCCTGTCTCTCCCACATACACTCACACAAACACAAAGGCTCTCATGCACACCACACACACACACTCACACAGGCTCACATTCTCACACATACATACAGACTTTCTCACATACGCACACATGCATACAAGCTCCTCTCCCCCACACATACAAGCACACAGGCTCTTATACAGGCACTCCCACATAGACATACATACTCACACATGCATATAAGCTCTCTTTCACACATACTATCTCACTTGCACCTATGCACGCAACCATAAACACTCTCAGGGCCTCTCTTCTGCTGCGGCATCATCAGGCCTCCTCATTTTGGGCCATGCCAAGATGTGGTCTGCTCTGGCCCTGCCAGGCCTCTTTCTTCCTGCAGCGATGGGATGGGCCCCCATGGCAGCCCCACCCAAGCAAAGCCCTGTGACTGCCCAGGCTTCCTGCACAGTTTTTCAAGATCCTTAGGGTCTTTTCCCACACTGGGGCTCTTGAGATCTCCTCTCAGTCACTCCAAAAATCACCAAGCAGGCATGCAAATTGTTCAAAAATAAAATCCTTACTGGTGATGGCGAGCAGATAACAAAAAGTAGGTCCAAAACCGCACACCAAAGTGAATTCATTCTCTTTCCATATCTCCCTCACAGAATCTGCAGACATGCTCAGTTCATAGGCACGGGTACTCATCCTCCCTGGGCCCTCCCAGTGCCTGGTTCATGGAGCAGGATGTCTTTTTCTTGCAATACCTGCTTCCTCTCGGATGAGCTTCTAGCTGAATACTCCTCCTTGGGGAAGAAAAAGCACTCTCATGGGATTTGTTTCCCCTCAGTGTCAGGGCAGCTTCTTCTCCTTTCAGGAGCTCCCTTCTGCAGAGGTCTCTTCGCAGATTACCCTGCTCTCAACTCTCTCAAGGCATGAACGAGGTATTTCTTCTGTTTTCCCTTCCCAAGTTTCTCTGACCAGCAAGGTCCCAGCACCTCCGATTTTGACTTCTCAAAATTCCTCCTTTGTTAGAAAAGCCTTCTCCAGGGCTTCGGGTGCCCCTTTGCTGAAAGGCAGGCACGCCGGACTCCGAGGTCTGGAATCCTCCCAGCTTCCATCTCTGGCCTGCTCTACTCTCTCCCTTATATCGCATGGGTACAGATAACCTGCCCAATGGGGAGGGTCATTCCTCCCTCAACTCTCCTAAATACCAGAGCCTCCTGACAGAGGCCGGATCTGCATGAGGCCCCGATACACTGTGAGGGCACTCAGACCAGCTGAGTTTTGTGAGCTGCAGCACTGCTAGTAAGGGCCTGAATTGGAGGCCCCTTCTTCCTTTACAAATAAAAAAAATAAAATCCATCAAGCATTGGGACTGAATTTTCTAAAATGTAGCAGAAAGCAGCAACAGAGAACAGACCATGATCCTGCTGTAAAGGAGGCCTAGAACTTGGACTTAGCAACTAATGAGAACTCTCTGATCTGCTCTAAAGCTGATCTCCACGGGTTTCGGCTTTTCTCCGGAGAGAATTCATCAGTGATCCTTTTTTTTTTTAATAGGCTAATGCCTTGGAGCGTTTCCTTAAATGATCAATTTTTGTTTTGGGGGGGGGTCATTGTGTTTTCTGCCTCTCGCTTCTCTTGCTCCTCCCATATTTTGCCCTGCTGACTATTTTGATTTTTAACAAAATGCTGATAATTTGCCTCGTCAGCCAATCGTTTTCGTTACTCTGGGTGCTGAGGTGTTAACCATTTCGTACGTTAATGACTGTAATCTTCTAACGACAGGGGCCACTCGTGGCGTGCTGCATGTGCAGAGCTGCCTGGGCCCTGCATTTTCCTTTTTGGTCTTCATACTCAGAGCAGTCAAATTTCAAAACTTTTCATGTGGCTTAAAAACGTGTTTATCCGTGTAAAAAGGCTGCCTGGAAACGACGTGCCCCCTCCCCCCTCTGCAGATAAACATATGGGCACTGAACTTTGTCCCGGAGAGGTAGGGCTAGATGTCCGGAGGGAAAGCATGCATGCATGGGAATTTAATTAGGAAAGCCCCGTGGGATTGTTTTATTTTATTGTTGTACATTTTATGTATTATGCGATCATGTTTTATATTTTTAACTGATATATTTTAATGAATTCTGTTATTTATGTACTTAAATTATGTGAACCGGTATGATGTCCCACGAATATTGGTATATAAAAATACATAAATAAATAAATACTGTGCATGCACTGCGCTTGCTTCAAAGCAGATAGATGCATAGTCCCTGGATACTTGGTACTCACAGTGCGTGATCTTGTGGGTACAATGTAATAAACCCCAATCTCAAACTCTGCCTAGCTATAATCACAGATAAAACTGTTCGCATATATTAGACACATGGTTTTCATATACACCGAGGATATTCTCTTTACAGATCCCAGGAAATCAATCCTCTGAATGGCTGAACGTTGTCTCTTGCCAGGAGACCTTTTAGTTTAATTGGACAATACAAAAACCTAAACAGAATTACATAAGCTTTGAAATGTATATAGGAAGAGGATGAGGGTCATCCTAGAAGCAGTGCCAATGTATGAATCTCGATATAATTTTGTGATATTAGCTCCAATCCTAAGGTAGGCATCTCAGTTAGCATCTTTTAAAAATATTTTTTTTAAAAAAGGGCTTTACTATGAGCCCATCTTCCCCTTGCCTCCAAAAGCACCCTGCATACCTGCTTCCCCACTGATATTTAAATTTCCTAAGGAAATACCTTTGAGTAGCAAACAGAATGCCCAGCCTTTCCTGATCTGAGCACGAGGTGAGTGAATGTATAATATCCTTCCATTTTAGATAGAATTTTGTATTTTTTTTTTAAACATAATTGAATTCAGAAGGCATATAAAAGACGTGTGAATGGACAGCAGCTGTGGCTGAAGACCTGAAGATTGCCGCTACCACTCACACGTTTCAGACGCCGGCAAATTGGTGTCTGCACCAACAGCAAGGAATCTTCCAGGCAGGAGTGCAGAATTACCATTTTCAGGGTTTTGCAAAGGGTGACAGGGTAAGATTTAAAATGCAGAGAGCGTGTCATGCACATTTTAACAGTTCAGTAAGCTTTTGCTGCACCAAGCTCGAAAAGAATGGCAAATGGAAAATCCCTCAGGCCAACTAAGAATCGCATTGCGAAATCTTTCTAAGAAGTAGCCGCCAGCTCCCCTCTAAACACGTTACTGTATTTTGTGTGGCTTTTGCGGGCTGGAGAAGTGCATAAAATAAAAGAAGGCATTATTCCTGTCTTCATAAGCAAAAGACGTAATGTTTGCAGCACTGTACCTGAGGCAGTGGAAGGAGACATGGTTTGCCCAAGGTCAGAAGAAGCATCAATAGGAGACATGGGATTTGAACCGTGGCTCCCTTAGTGCTCAACCCACTAGGCTGCTTCTCCACTTAGCCCCAATTGTTTTACACTGGCAGTCTGTATGAAGGGATGCAAGAGAAGGCAATGGACCTTTTTTTTTTTAATTAAAGGATGCCCTTTGTTTTTAAGTACCTGTTGCCTTTCTTCCATCCCTTTGGTGAATGAGTGCAATGAGAAGTCCCTCTGGTAGATAAACTGAGAATATTTGTTTTCACTCTTTTACAGGGATCTTTCTGAAAGTGTAAGTGCAGGGTCAGTGCACGTCCATGGTCTTAAAGCCACAGGGCACTCACCACTTGTCCTCCTATCAGAATCAGATCCTTAAAGCTTGATGTCTGTTATGTAGCAGTTTCCTATCCATTTTTTTCCATACAATGAGAAAGTATACAAGATATAAAGATATTTACTTTCACTTTAAAGACCAGATTATATGACTTTTGAAAATTTAAATATATATATTATTACTTATTTTTATTTTATTTTTATTTATTTGTTTTTCTATACCAGTGTTCATCGGACATATCACACCGGTTTACAGGGTAACAGAGGAGTCTATTGATGTAGACTTCTTGTTTTCCATTGAGGCATTGTAACATTTTAGGTTAAGCTTTGTAATATTTTACATTGAGCTTTGTAACATTTTTACATTGAGCTATGTAACATTTTTACGTTGAGCTTTGTAATGTTATATATATATATATATATATATATATATATATATATATATATACACACACGAGGTCAATATTGAAAGCCTAGCCATTTATCTAAGTTAGCCGGATAAATAGTGGTCCCTGAGTAAAACCAGACATTGAGCAGCCGCTAGATAACAAGATAAGTACTACTTATCCGGCTATCTGCCTTTTGAATATCCACCTAATATGTATAAAAACCTGGTTGATAATTTCTGGGGTGTAGGAGGCTGGTGGGTAAGATAACTGGATGACTGGAGACTGCTTTTAATGATAGCTGGATGGTCTAGTTATTTTGATATTTTAAATTGCAGAATTGTTTTAGTTTTGTTTAATTTTTTTTATTGTAACTTAATATTTTAACTTTGTACATCACTTTGGGCATTCATTGAAATCTGTAAAATGATTAACAAATATTGTTAAATAAATACAGTATCTACTGTATATATAAACATATAAAGACAACTATATACAGTATATGTATTTATTCTGTAAAAATAAACTATTACAGATACTGTTTGGTCGTGTTATACAGCACACTTTTTAATGAGCATTTCCCATCAATATTTTATGTCTTCAATCAAATCTTTGAAATAAACACTGTAAAAAGATATTAAGAGCCCAAATGACATTTCTCAAATTAGTTCCCTATGTCTTTAGATGACATCCTGACAAAGAACTTTGCTTTGCCTGTGCTAGGCATCATCGGGGATTCCTTACGTTGTAAGCAGGAAGAAGTCCATAGAATACTTGGTGTCCTTCGATAGGGTTCCCTTCAAAACTGTTTCAAATGTGATAGATATCTCCTACCACCAAATGGCTATAAAAAATCATGGAATAATAAATGAAATATCCTTTACTGACATGACAACTATGCAATTGTCTGCAATGTAAGGACTATACTGCTCAGTTATCTCCCCCTTTTCCAGATCCAAGTTAATTCTCCCTGTTTTATTGTAACTTTCTCACTTCCATCCTATTGTTTACTGTGTTTGAAGTTGGAATATTGATTACTATGTTACCCTCTGCTTTACATACATTGTTAATTGTAAACCGGGTTGATGTGATTCTTGTCATGAAATTTGGTATAAGAAAAATAATAAATAAAATAAATAAATAAATAAATTTTATTGTTGTTTAACCATGAAACATTTTTGCTAAACTCCAAATAAACTTACTTTGGGCTGGTGTTTATATCTCGTCTTGTCACTATCTTTCTATATGTTTGTTACTCAAATGTGTTTCACTTCTTAAACCCGTTCATTGCCATTGAAATTTGATCATAGTAGCCATTACTAATTTTAACCTCTATCCATGTCCCTTAATCTATTTTAGTGCTATTGAAACAAAAATAATAGATGAAAACATGAATATTTATCTTATACTATCTCATAAGGTCCTTCCTCACTCCTTCACACGATAGCATTTCACTTGCAGCCAGAGGCTACCCTCTAATTATGGATGAAACATGAATGGTTACCTTATACTGTCTCTCATAAGGTGCTTCCTCACTCTTTCATACGGTAGTGTTTCACTCGCAGCTGGAAACTACCTGCTAATATATCCCACTCAATTTTGTAATAACTTTATAAGAGCTAACAATACATATCTTTCCTCATTTCTTTCCGAAAAACACTCCTTATCAATAACCAAAAAAATATAAAACTATGCCATGATGTGTCTCATTTTCCTCTATAGTGATTTTTCTCAACCCTGAGTTAAAACAGTACATATGTTTGTTGCTTCCATCAAATCACCCTAGTATTATCCTTTACTGACATGACCTTGATGCATTTCAGTGATCATGAATAGTACTGATTAAAGCCAACAACTCTAAAGAGGAGAAAGGGGAAAAGAGATTACCTTCTACGAGCCTTCATAGAGTCCTTTCAGGTTCTTATACTCGGCAGTGTTTACTCATATTGAATCTTGGGGAGATAAGGCCATTAAGGAAAGCTTGGAGGAAGGAAAGGTGTCAAGGGAAGAGAATATTGCTAGGATCTTATCCATAAAGAATTTAGTAAAGTTTACTGCTGTGTGGCCTCCTATGGTGGCAGAAGTGGTTTGAAATAAGGGTTTGGAGAGCTTCTGAACAATTTCAAATGGTTTCCTTGATGGTTCATAGAGAGTTCCAGCTGTTTGGAGATGTGGGTTTTTTTATCCTGACACATAGCTGCTTTATATTTTTTTGCATGCTCTTTGTATATTGTGGGTGTGGACACTTGGTCCAAGGTAGAGTTGACACAACCTGCAGGTCCCCACTGTCAGCAAGTGGACCCAGATGAGGCTGAGGCCCAACTGGAGCTTCGCATCTACAAACCCACATTCCCCTCGTGTTGAGCCTTTGGGACCTGGGGCTGGCAAGTTTTAGGTGGGGGCCTCTGCTTGTGGAGATATCTGTGGATGTAGTGGGGTCAGAGCAGGAGAAGGCAAAGCATATCTAGCGGCAGGCTATGTTTGGAAGCAGGCGGCAGTCTGGAAGGTCCAGGAGACAGCCAGTGCTCTGTAACAGGCAGCATATGAGAATGTCCAGGAATCAGGCCAAGGTCAAGTACCAGGTATCCATCTGAAGGGAAGGAGGGATGGATAGGCAGTGCAGGAGGACAAGGAGCAGCACAGGAGGCAAGGCACACTGAAGAATTGAAGAAATGAAAAAGGATCACGGAAGCTGGAGACAAAGACTAGGACCACAAGATGAAGGGTGCTAGAACTGAAGACAAGGATGCTGAGGCAACTCACACTACATGGACTGTAGGAGCCCTGTTGCTGAGGCAAGGACTGAAGACAGGCAAGGTCTTTTATCAGCCAGGACTTGTGGTATCATTTTCAGGGTCCTTGGGGCTTTTCCCACCGTGGTCCCTTTAAATCAGGATTTGTTGGGTGCACACATGCCTAGGAAGCAGGGCAAAGAGCAGGAGCAGCAGTGTCTACTGCGAGTAAGCAATTTCCCACTGTGAAGAAGCGCAGCCAGCCCAGAGGCAGAGGAGGAACAAGAGCAGCAGCGTCCGCCATGTGTCAACGGCGTCCTGGGCATCTTGCCACATGGCTGGTTAGCTGCTTCAGGCCAGAGTGGAGGTGTGAGCAGCGGTCCACGGGAGCAGTCCATGGCCCACAATTGCAACATTGTAGTTATGAAGGTTAGTGTCTGTTTTATATTTTTGCTATGCTCATTTAAGTTGGTGCCATTGCTTCTTGAAGAGGAGAAGAAGGCCTTCATGGAACCATGGAGAGTTTCTGGGCATCTTGCAGGGCTGAGTTTGCGTGGAGCTAGAGTGTTCATTACTGACATGAATTTGCTGTTCCATTGTTGGACTAGGGCTTCTGGTGGGTAGGAGGTAGTTAATTTCTCGACATATGTAAAAATCTGTTTAATACATTCACTTGTGATGGAAGATAGGTTCCTAGAAGGTGGTTTGAATGGGTGAGTGGGAAGGGGAGCAAGGAGAGTTTGTTTTGGGATAGAAATGGTGGCTTGGTCCAGGTAGTGGTCTGGTTATGAGATTGGGTCCACAGATTAATGTTTGTGGAGCAGAAAATTAGGTCTAGTGAGTGGCCATACTAGTGATTGGAAACTTTGATTAATTGAGTCTAAGGTCATCCATGTTGCTTTCTTCCTATGCCCTCCCTATCCTCCCAGCTTGATGCTCCACATGGGCACCCAACTTGCCCACTCATGACAATGACCCTGAGTTTCACAGCCTGCAAAGTCTACTTGATAAACCCGCACACTTACCCAAAGAAGCGGTTATTCCAGATTTTCTTACCATGGAAACTGAATGCAACAACTTCATCATGTCCTTTGCACCTGTGTAAATGAAGAGGGTTTTTTTTTAAGTGACAGTATCCATGTGGTACAAAATGGGTACAGTTTTATTTTAGCCTTGCCCAATTGTTATAAAAATCCAAACATTTTCCAGCACATTTTCCTTCCTTAGATCCCATTTCTCATGTTATTGCTTTATTGATTAAAGGCTCCATTTTTTTTTTCACATCAGAACATAATATATTACCCTCTTCTCCTGAGCTGGTTTCCAGGAAATGAATTGATTTCAATTAGAAAAGTAGCATAATAGATTGCAGCTAACTTTAAAACAACTGTGTAATGAGGCATTCAACATGCTTTCTGATTTTATTTCCTTCAGTAGAAAAGCACAGCAGGGTTATGGGCTGCAGTAACGACAGCTTTTTTCACAACCAGGATCACGTGCTGTCCCCGGCTTCCGATGGCACATACGAATTAATAACGGATGAACGTGCGACTTCAGAAGCAGTTTGGCTGCTTTCACGTGAAAAGTTAATTTTACTTTAACAAATTACTTTTGTGATCTATTTTTCTCACAATAGAAACTCTGCTTAATTTCCTCAAAATGCTGCTTCTCTTTTCTAGCTCTATCCATCAAGCACAAATTAGAAAGCAGTAAATTAAAGGGGTATATTCATGTTATTGATAGGCTAGCAAAAACGTTTTTAAAAACGCTCTTTGGTTGTTCTGCTGCTTTAAGTCAAAGCAAAGAGCCTGTGCCATCGTGGATTTATTTATCAAAGTGGAAATGATTAGATCCTTTTAAATGTTGAATTGTTGACTGTAGGACTATCTCAATCAGTACTGAAATTGAAGCCGACACCAAGATAAAGCCTGGAAGACTATTAAAACAACTCACAAGGTCACCCGCCCTCTCTATTTACATACTCTACAGCAATGTACCTGGGCATTTTGGCCTGTAGTTTGTCCTCTATGAAGACCATTGTGTTAAATCCTTGTATCTTTGATCTAAGTGCCATATCAGTATCAGCTGCGGGAACCAGCAAGTAGCGTACTTAACTTTACCTGATAGTACTTAGGGCCAGATGTCCAAAATATTTTTCCCATGAGTACAAAATGAGACAAATCCCTTTTGGACATCTGGCCCATGAATGGTACAACAGCAGAAGAACATTTGTGAATCTGAACCAGTCTTGCAAGTTTTCACAAAGGCTCACACAAGCTATCTGGAGAGGGCAAAATGTGAGTGTGTTTCTACCATTTTTCTCTCTGGCTTTTATGGTTTCATTGTGACATCAAAGATTTCATGGTTTTCTATTTAGTTATGAAGGATATATATGCTTCAAAGGTTCCTCTGCCTTTCAAACACATGGATCTCTGTTGGGCCTGCTCTATGCGGTAAATGTAAGCCATTCCTGTATTTTTTTATTTTTTTCCTTCTTACAGAGAGTGCCTCATAATAAAAGTAAGACAAAGGAGCAGCACACAACAGCAAGATCATTTATCAGAAGATGCTTAAGGGCCAGACGTGCTCCAGGGTTTCTCCCATTTTGTGTCTACAGGAAAAATGCCTAGGGCATCTGGCCCAAAATATCAGGGAAGGCAACTTAGAAACAATACAAATACAATTTATCCCTAAGTATAGAGAGAGGTGGCATCTCAGAAATGAGACAGAAGTTTGTTTCAAAGAGCTGGTGCTAGTAATGAGACGGTGGAGGTTGCTTATTTAGCATGTGGGACACAAAGATGAGTGGGTGATCGTAAGTGATAAGAGCAAAAATGTCTATAAGGAGGAAAGAAAGCATCAGATTTTCTCCAGCAGTAGCAAAATGCCACTAATATTTGAAAATGCAAACATATAAAACCATATAAAAGTATATAATCATTTCACATTGAGTTCCTTTACTTAGTTACTTCTTGATCAAATCCCAATAAATCAAAGTAGCCAACACATATTTGAAGGATGATACCTTATTCATACCTTCTATAAATTTAGGCTCTAACGATGCTCACATTTTTTTTTTTAATATTTCTTTATTGAAGCCAACATTACAAAAAAAAAGTACAAGATAAACAATGCTTAAAGTCCACAGCAAGTTCTAATTATCCTGTATAATTGTATAACTACCTAATAGACAATGCTCACATTTTCTAGCAGGCTGGCAATATGTGCATCCAAGTCCAAGTTGTAACACATTTTCAGTTTTTGCCCCATTTCATCTGAACAAAATCAAATGGCCTGCTTTCCAAGGAACTGATTGAATTCAGAAATGTATAGCACAGTAATGACACCCAAAGGAAAATCTGCTATAGCTGATGAGGATTGTCCTTCATCTGAAATAGAAGGCTTCCTGCTTTCAGGCCGTACCAGTTCCACTACAAGCTTCATCCAGAGAATTTAAGTTCTACAGATGGGTTTTTGAACCTAAAGCGGATTCTTTGTATTGATATCTTTCCATATATTGTGCTCTGCTCCAAAACACTATTGGTTCATGCTAAAGATAATGTTGCACCACTAACAATACTGACTTACTGTGTCAGTTTCCAGAAATACTGCCTTAGTTCCTAGGCAGGTACGCGTAAGATGTCATTTAGTGGTAGCACCATCTGGGGTTGTGAAAGTTTCTAGAGATCAATTTTCAAAAGCCTTTTACACCCAGGTAAATAGGCCATCTGAAAACTGACCAGCCTTTTACCTATGGAAAAGGTAGGCAGGCCTCAGAGGCGGGGTTAGGTCAGGGGTGAAGATATTCATATACTTTAGCATTTTCAAATCTATGCACATTATTTTGAAGGGAAAAAAACAGTCAGATATTAAGCAGGTAGAAATCTCTGCAGACACTTTTTCCCTAGGCAATTTTCAAAGGCAACATTCAGACATACGTTTTCTTTTAGAGTTGATGTAAAGTCCACGGGGGAAAGTACCCATGGACTTTGCAATTAGCTACATAGTTTTGAAAATTGTCCCCATAAGTTGAAGAATCACTTATTTTATTATTTATAGATTGCTCACCTATAAATAGTCTCTGTGAGTTATAGTTGTTTAACATTAAGATAGAGCATATAACAAATTAAAATAAACATTGCAATAATAAATAATAAAACAATGCAAAAAAACCCCAAAACACAAACTGCATCTAATGAACGACTCAAAATACCAAACACTAAGGGGGGTCATTTTCTATCCCTATCGCACACGAAAAGGGGCGGAGTCAGCACCGGAAGAGGAGGAGTTGGGGCGGACGTGGCGGTAACTTCACTGGCGGCGATAAGGTAAGACCTGTTATCGCCGCCAGTAGCATGCCCAATAGCGCCACCTTTCACGGTGGCACTATTGGGTGCAAAAGCCGGCAGCGATAACACTGCGGTGGTGCAATCGCTGCCGGCTTTCGCAGGCCCGCCCCTCCCCCCCCCCCGCTTCGCCCCCCATCCGCCGTTACCGTGGCATTCAGAAAGCTGTGCGCTATTAGAAAATCCAGGCCTAAGGGGTAAATATTCACTGCTGGGTAGTTATTTAAGTTAGCTCGGCATACTGATACATACCAGATACACGCCACTGACTATACCCAGATAAGTTAGATTTAGCTGGATAAGTGGTATCCGGCTAACTTTGGACCTGCCTTATGGCGTGTCTAGAGTTAGTTGGTTAAGTTAACTGGCTAGCTCCACTCCTCCCCGGAAAGTCTACCTCCTACCCCAGGAGCACCCCTGACTTCGGCTGAATTTTAGCTGGATAATTCATTCTTTGGCTAGAATTTAGCCGGATAAGCCTTTTAAATATGCAGCTAAGCCATTTAGATGGATAACATTCCCGTTATCCATCTAAATGGCTTTTGAAAAGGTAAATGTTGCCTTAAATGTAAGAGAAAATAACATTAAAAAAATGTAAAAATGTTATTATAAATCAAATAAGCACAAACAAAACAAGAACATCTTAAAATGCTATAATCAGCATCCTAGCACAGCGTAGATTAAAAAAATAATAAAATTAGGACATATATATATATATATCAATTCCTAACTACTTACATATGTGGAAAAGGAATATTTATACAATTCTGCCTTTCCTAAATGTCTGAACGTGAGAAAATCCTAGTCTGATAGTTTTGAAAGCATATTCTACATAGTGAGTACTGCACAAAAAGAGACCCTAGCTCTTGAACTAGTTAATTAACACAAGGGAGACCATCCTTTTCTGATCATGACACCAGGTTCGTAATCATTTAAGCCCAAGTAGCCATAACACTGACTGCATAAACACACATCAATTCCACACATACCTGCAATATAGTATGACCCCCCCAACCCCTGTGTGTTCACCTAGCCACAGTAATGACACTGCATTGTACTGTAAAAAAAACCAAAACATGCAAATCAAACCATTATGCAATGTTTAATTACAGAACAATTTATAGTGAATATCATTTAAATCAAAGGCTTTTATACTTCCACTTTAGGTTTTCAGATAGACTGAAAAGGTAAACTGTGCATAGACAATTGTAAGAAATACAACTAAAGACAACATTTGAAATGCCCAGTGTTGTGCTGTCTTAAAGCTGATGTTGAGACTTTCCATCTGCTTTTACAGCACGGCAGGATGCAGGACAGAATAGGTGACAGCAGCGACAGGCACGGATCTCTACCCCAAGCCTGTCTCTCAGCCATAGCCAGCTAACTGTTCTTGGACTGACCCTATTTACCAACTGAGTGCGTTGTGCAGTCCAGGTAATATTGTACTGTTAATTCCTGTAAGAATAATTATCCAGCACTTGCCATTGGTGACAGATGGCAGACTTCCTTAGTTCTTCCCTAGAATTATAGAAGGAGGGCAACAGATGAGTCAGGTGGAATCAGGCAAACGGAGGCAGGGAGCATCAGCATCTGGTTCCAAGTACAGCATGTGATTTTACAGTGCCTGGGACGAGCTTGAAAGCCATATGGGTTTTCAGGAGAGAGATCAGTGAAATTTGGTTTTGATAACAGCTCTGCAGCACAAGAATAGGTTGACCTGTATCAATTTATTTTGTAGACTTTTGATCCTGTTTCCATAGCATCTAGGTAGTCTTGGTTTGCTTCCACTGCTATGAGCAGTTCTGTTTACATTCCTCTGTATTGGGAGGACTGCTCAGTCTCTTTTAATATTGCCTTGCTAGAGGGAGAATTCAGAAAACACCATATTTTTTTTTTTAAATGAATATTAAATAACATACCCCTGCTACTTCTTAAGTCATGTGAATGCAAAATACATCTTCTGTGCAAAAACAAACATTTTTTCACCATGAGTTGCGATTCCCAGGACATAAAAAAAAACAACTAATGACAAGATATGGGAAAGCAGCCCAGCAAAAGAAGATTTTGTGCAATGCATGGGCACAAACAATCTTGCAGATTGGAATCTTTGCATTTCAAGTTCTGAACATTTTTCATCACAATCAATTATTTTCTTTGTTATTTAATGGTAAAGCACGTGTAACGTTTGCATTCAATGCGGCGAAGCCAAGAAATTTACGTTCTGTCACTCTATAGATCAGCTAAAGCTGGCAATAATTTAACAAACAAAAAAGCAGAGCTTGCTGCAGATCACTGAGATCTTTATATGCAGAGGCAGACCTAGGCTGTGCTACTTTGTCTACCATAAGTATATTTTTTATATGATGGATGTGAAAAAAACCCTCTAAAATCCATTTCTCTGGAAACCTTTTCTGAAATAGTTCATGTCATATATTATAAACAAATAATAGAGTCTGACTAAAATTTCCTGTCATGCAAAGGCTAAGCTATGATATACAACATCTCTCCAACAATCAGCTACAGCGAAAAATACGATGGTAGGTTTCTTTATTATCTTTCAACTGTCTGTTCTTTCAGGTTAATATGAACTTGAGAAATGTCATATGAATGTAGTATCCAAATTAAGTATGGAGCCACTAATTGTATATAAATGATTAATAAACCATGACCAGATTTTGTTAGAACCCCATCACGTTCATACTTTTTATTGCAGGTATAGGCAACATAGGCACATACCTACAGTGCCAAATTCTAAAGGGGCCTCAATGACGAGACCTGGCCATCTGCCGGGCCCCAGCATTGGGCCTAGGCCTAGGTAATCGGACTTGACCTCGGTCAGGCCCCAGCATCAGGCCTAGGCTTCAGCCTGGGCCTTGGCAATGGGACTTGGCCTTAGCCAGGCCGGGAAATCAGGCCTGGCCCTCAGCAGCAGGATCTCTTCTCTGTTGGTCCAACAATGGGCATGGGCCTTGGCAATGAGATCCTGGCCTCTGGCTGGCCCTAGCAACTGGACCTGGCCTCTGGTTGGGCCCTGTTCTCAGACACCAGTCCCAGCCCATTATTTGTTTTCCACTGAAGTCAATGGGGCTTAAGGATTGCTTCCCCATTGACTTCAATTGAAAACAAAAAACAAATGGTACAAATAAATGACTTTTTTTTTTCATTAATTATGAACCAAACAAAACTAGGTGGCTTGCAAAATGAATAGATGAACCAAAATGAAAATGTTGCCTCTGTACAACCTTAAATACTTGTTTTGGCAGAAGATACACTTTTTCGTTTCCTGCTAAGGAAATGTAATTGCTGCTATATAAGTTTGCTCCCTGTCTATGAACCTTGCTGTTAAACATGTCTTAGATTTTGCTGAAGAAAACCCATTTTTGATATTAAATACCTTTTGATAAGTAGGAATTATCAATCTGGTTTGGACTGAGCTCTTCTCCAGGGTTTGGGTACACCTGAAGTAAAGATTGTCAATTGTCTGGTGTTCATAAAAGAAGCCACACACTTAGGAAGTTAACCGTTTAGCTAGTACAGAGATCACCTAGAAGAACACTGTTTACTACAACACTGTAGAACCCAGTACCCAGAGAATTAGAGATCTGCCTTTGTTTTTAAACTAAATGAAAAACATGACAAAATACCCACATTTTGTTTAAAAACTCAATGAAACATCCCCTCTCCCAAAATGTGGGGAATGTTTTGGTTGACTTTTGTTTAGGAAAGTCAACAATAAAACTTAACCCCCCCCCTGGGCCTTTACCATAAGCCCCCTCCCCGCCTAAGGTCCCTCATCCCTTATTGTGGTCTGCCAACTCACCAAGTGGAAAGGAGCAGGAGCGATCCATTCCCTAGTCTCCCCTGCCCACTTGAATCCCAGTTGGAAAATGCCACCGGCCATGCCTGAGGCCAACACCATTTTGTTGTATGGCTGTATGTTTGTATAAATTAATTAAACAAATGTCTTCCAGAATAATGTTCTTTGGTTTGTAGCTTCAGCAGTCATTTCCATGGGGAGAAAGACTATCACAGAAGTTGAAACAGATACACCTGCATTGCAAGATTCCTCCATAGCTGGTCCCAGTACACTGGGCTTTGAAGGCTGCAGACTCCCACCAGTGCAGAGCTTCCAAGTTACTCAGTTGCAAGAGGGAAACTTTTTGGCCAGTCCTGGTTTTGAGCTTTCATCTCAAAGCATTGGTGATATTTGTAGCTCCTGATTCTACCCATTGAAATCAGTGCTGCAGGCCCCATAATGCATCAGGATAGGGATGTCAGAAATCCAGGAATGACCTAAAAATCTCCCTCCTGAAACTGGGTTTTTGGACAGCTCTGACAATGACTGCTACATTGTTTTACGTCTATATGACCCCACTATGTCGAATATTAGCTCACCTTGGGGTACACTATAAAATTTACGCTGATGACATTCAGTTTTTCTTTCCAATCAAAACAACTTGGGCACAAATTGAACAGTTCTTAATACACTGTCTTTCTGTTACTCAAAACTCGTTAAATCAAAACAAACTAGCACTGAATATTAACAAATACAAGATTATATATCTTTCAAGATTTATAGCTTCTAATGTTCCAATGCATTGCACTCACTGATTCAGTCCGGAATCTGGGTATCATAACTGACTCATGATTAACTATGAATGACCATATTAAAGCACTAATACAAACCTCACACTATAAACAAACTGCTACGACATCTCAAACCTTTCCTTGATGTTGGTGACTTTCGTACTGTCTTACAAGCACTTCTTTTTTCAGGCATTGACTATTGCAATTCATTACTCTCAGGTCTTCTGATTTATGCTATTCATCCTCTTCAGATTATTCAAAATTCAGCTGCTCATTTACTAACCAATACACCAATTCGTTAACATATCACTCCCGTATTACAATCATTCCATTGGCTTCCAATAACTTTCCGTATACAATATAAACTTGCCACCACTGTGCACTCCCTTATCAATAATTTACATTCACCATGGATTAATGCCATAATGAAAATATATGCCCCTATAGAGCACTACGATCATATGGTCAAAACCTTTTGGATATTCCTTCTCCGAAGACAGGTCATCTGGACGAAACCAGGGGACTCGCTTTCTCAATAGCAGGTCTGACTTTTTGGAGCTCACTTCCAAAAGAGGTCAGAAACTTGAAGGATACAATGTTTTTTTTAAAAGCCCTAAAAACCTATCTTTTTAAGCAAGCTTATGAAGGTTAAATATATTTTGTGTCTTTTATTGTGTCTTTTATTATGCTTTTATTATGGTCTTACAATTTACTAAATAATTTTTACTTGTGTTTTATTTTAGCTATTGATATGTTTTAATGATTATTATTATTAATGTTAGCAAACTAATTGTGGATGTTATATTGTACCCCACCCTAAACGTAGGAAGGACGGGTAAGAAAATGTTTAAAATAAATAAATAATGAAAACATCCATGTTATGTGCAGCACCAATATTCAGCAGTGGTGCTGCAGTCTCCCCACAGGACAGACTTTGAATTTGACCTTCCTTTTAACCATAGTAAAAAAAATAAGAGATAATAAGGGGAAACATCCAGAGAGCAGGAGCTCTATAACTCAGAATCTTCCCCTGGAGACCATCTTCCTCCTAGAGGGCTAGATTTTCAAACCTTCTCTAGCTGCCTAACCCCTATGCCGTCTTCATGTACCGAATGTCAGAATTCTTGTCCAAAATTGCACTTATTCCATAAAACAATACATTTTTTTTATCAGTCACATTTTTTAATCACCATATCACATGAAGCCATTCCCGCAGTTTCTCTTTGCCTTCGATTCAAGACGTTAGAAAAGTTCATACACCTTGCATGATAAAACAGTGCCAAGATACATACCACAAGGGAAGCAGGTGGATTCCTATGATAGGAATCCTAAGACCAATGCTGAAGATTGTATTGTTTTGCTGAGATGTTGCTTATTTATTTCAAGTTTAGTCCTCACTGATTTATTTAAAGTTTAGTGCACTCTGACTACCTTTTCCAGTCTAAAATTGTTAAACTGCTACACCTACTGGTCTCTGAATGCAAGCTGCTATTCCAGTATGTTGTACCCCGCCTTGGGCAAATTTCTAATTCAAAAAGGTGGGCAAGAAATCCAAATAAATAAATCAATAAATGTAAGGTCCATAACTCCAACACAAAATAAATCGTTACTCTACTAGAGGGAATGGGCTGGCCCTGTTTCACCCTGGAATATGGCTAAGTGTGAGGCAGTCTAGTAAGGTGTGTACTGGGGTTACAGAGAGAATTCCAGAGAGCTGGAGCTGGTGACGCACGGAGAGCTGGGCCTAGAGAAGAGGAGAGCGTCTTCTTGCTGCAAGGAACAACAGACGTAAGCTTCAGCAAGATATCCTTTTACAGCAGGGATCTCAAACTCCAGTCCTCAAGGGCTGCACATGGGTCGGGGTTTTTAGGCTATCCCTAATGAATATGCATGAGGTTGATTTCCACACAATTGAGGCAGTGTGCAAATATACCGCATGCATGTACATTAGGGATATCTTGAAAGCCTGACCAGAGTTTGAGACCTCTGCCTTACAGGATGACTGAAGAGTCCAGCGGGAGCGTTAGGAGTCAGAAACCTAGTTATGCACTCGTCGTTACAGGACTCACTATCTGGATGACGCAGTAGGCAGCAGGACCGGTGAAGGGACAGGGTTACCTGGAAAAACACAAAAACGTGTATTAAGAATTGTCTTGCCAACGAGAATGATGAGTAGAAGTCACCTTCATTACAGGATGACTGAAATACCATTGATATGCTACGGAGGGTAAAAAGTGATAGTCTAGTGATCCAAAAGTAACACACTGGTCTTATCCCAGTGGACTGGACAGAAATGGAATCTCTTGATGTTGACCCAGAAGGCAAGAACACCTGATGTTACGGCTGTGGCTGCTGTGCTACCGCCTCACCACCAGGGGTCCCTCTAGTGCTGACTTTCCTGACAGGCCCAGTCCATCTCCTATGTCCACTCTATGCTCTGGGTGTGCCCTCTTAACCCTGCCTGACAGTTGCCTCGGTGCTTCGGCATCGAGCTCACCTGGGCTCCCTGCTCTAGCCTGCCTTGCGTGGCCTTCGGGCCTATCCTTGCCTTGCCTTGCGTGGCCTTCGGGCCTATCCTTGCCTTGCCTTGCGTGGCCTTCGGGCCTATCCTTGCCTTGCCTTGCCTTGCGTGGCCTTCGGGCCTTTTCCTTTCCTTGCCTTGCCTTGTGCGGCCTTTCGGCCTTCTTCCTTGATTTCCATACCTGGCCTACGGGCCTTCCGTGTGTGTGTGTGTGGCCTACGGGCCTTCTGACCTGCCTTGCCCCGCTATTGGTGTGTGGCCTACGGGCCTTCCGTGTGTGTGTGTGTGGCCTACGGGCCTTCTGACCTGCCTTGCCCCGCTATTGGTGTGTGGCCTACGGGCCTTCCGTGTGTGTGTGTGTGGCCTACGGGCCTTCTGACCTGCCTTGCCCCGCTATTGGTGTGTGGCCTACGGGCCTTCCATGTGTGTGTGTGTGGCCTACGGGCCTTCTGACCTGCCTTGCCCCGCTATTGGTGTGTGGCCTACGGGCCTTCCGTGTGTGTGTGTGTGGCCTACGGGCCTTCTGACCTGCCCTGCCCTGCTTACTGTGCCCTGACCCAGCCTGGACCCAGACACTGCTGACTGCCGCCTGCCCTGACCCAGCCTGTACTTGACACTGCCACTTGCCGCCTGCCCTGACCCAGCCTGTACTTAGACACTGCCACTTGCCGCCTGCCCTGACCCAGCCTGAACTTGACTCTGATTCTTGCTGCCTGCCCTGACCCAGCCTGGTACCTGACTCTGTTCGAGCTTCCTGTCTCTCTCCACCTGGAGCCACCCTGCTGGGTGGTGTGCACGACTCCTGTCCGGAGTCCAAGCGTAACAGTATGCCGAAGCCATCACATTTTCCAGGGGAAGAGATAGGTCTGTGTCCTGCCGGTGAGTCATCTTTTCACTAATTCAAGATGCCTCCTTCTTTAAAGTTTTATACCTGCCATTCCTGTCAGACTTTGAATTATCCAAGCTATCAGAACTGTCTTGCCTGTGAACTTGTTGGTCAGGAACACTGGTCATGCAATAACTGCAACAAGAAAAATGTCTCTGTCTATCAGGAGTGTTTGAACTGTCTGGCTCCTAAACCAGGGTGGTGGAAATGCTCCTGTCTCCCGTGTTTGTTACCTCCAGGCAAACCCTGCCCCTGTTGTTCTGCTCTAGGACCAGCTGTGCAATTAGAAAAAGCTATCAGCTCTCCTAACCAGTTTTCTGTTTCTGGCTCGACTAAAACAGACATTTTTGCTGGCAGTTTGTGGGTAGAAAAACCCAGGACTTACCTGGCCAAGAAGGCTTCTGTGAGACCAGTGCTAGAGCCTCGGGAACAGGTTTCTCTACAACGGAGAGAGCTGATTAACTCTAGCAGGGCTCAGCTTCCCACAGCTGCCAAGTGGACACTAACGAGCACCTTCCCTAGACGTCCTAGAACTGCCTGTGCCTTCTCTAAACTGCTCCTCCAGAAACAAAATCAGGAGCATCAGACTTTGGCTCGAGGTATCAAGCCCACGGCAGTACAATCTGTGTCTTCCATGCACACCACCTTTAACCATGCTACTCTGCCATCTGAACCTGCTGCACTACCCCGAGAAGAGCCTGAGTCTGCCGAACCGGCCCTGCTGCCGTCCTCGGAGGGGTCCGCACCAGCCCTGCTGACAGACTTTCTACCTCTGCCATCTGAGCCTGCCGAACCGGCCCTGCTGCCGTCTTCAGAGGGGTCCGAACCAGTCCTACTGACAGACTTCCTGAGTCAGCCATCGGAGTCTGCTGAACTGGCCCTGCTGCCACCCCGGGAGGGGTCCATACCGGTCCTGCTGCCACCCCTGGAGGGGTCCATACCGGTCCTGCTGACGCCCCGAGAGGGGTCCGAGCCTGCTTCATCGCCCCGAGAGGGGTCCGAGCCTGCTACAACGCCCCGAGAGGGGTCCGAGCCTGCTACAATGCCTCGAGAGGGGTCCGAGCCTGCTTCATCGCCCCGAGAGGGGTCCGAGCCTGCTACAACGCCCCGAGAGGGGTCCGAGCCTGCTTCATCGCCCCGAGAGGGGTCCGAGCCTGCTACAATGCCCCGAGAGGGGTCCGAGCCTGCTTCATCGCCCCGAGAGGGGTCCGAGCCTGCTACAACGCCCCGAGAGGGGTCCGAGCCTGCTACAATGCCCCGAGAGGGGTCCGAGCCTGCTACAATGCCCCGAGAGGGGTCCGAGCCTGCTACATCGCCCCGAGAGAGGTTCGAGCCTGCTTCATCGCCCCGAGAGGGGTCCGAGCCTGCTACAACGCCCCGAGAGGGGTCCGAGCCTGCTACAATGCCCCGAGAGGGGTCCGAGCCTGCTTCATCGCCCCGAGAGGGGTCCGAGCCTGCTACAACGCCCCGAGAGGGGTCCGAGCCTGCTACAATTGCCCGAGTAGGATCCGAGCCTGCTGTACTGGCCCAGCTGCCGCCCCTGGAGGGGCCTGTACCGGTCTTAATGCCGACCTTGGAAGGGTCCGGACCGGTCCTACTATCGCCTCAAGAAGGGTTACGGACTATTTCTCTGCCCCAGGTGGGGTTTGTGTTCCCCTTGTCACCCCAGGAGGGGTTATGGAAATCTGCACCGCCTCTGCTACCCCAGGAGGGGTCTCACCCTGCCGCCTTGTCCCAGGAGGGGTTATGGACTGCCTTTTTGCCTCGGAAAGGAGTTGAACCTGCCGCATCACCCCCGGAGTGGTCTCCCGTTATTCTTGACTACCTCCTGCACAGATGGGATCCAGGAGGAGGGGGAGGCCTTGAGGGGGGGGTACTGTTACGGCTGTGGCTGCTGTGCTACCGCCTCACCACCAGGGGTCCCTCTAGTGCTGACTTTCCTGACAGGCCCAGTCCATCTCCTATGTCCACTCTATGCTCTGGGTGTGCCCTCTTAACCCTGCCTGACAGTTGCCTCGGTGCTTCGGCATCGAGCTCACCTGGGCTCCCTGCTCTAGCCTGCCTTGCGTGGCCTTCGGGCCTATCCTTGCCTTGCCTTGCGTGGCCTTCGGGCCTATCCTTGCCTTGCCTTGCCTTGCGTGGCCTTCGGGCCTATCCTTGCCTTGCCTTGCCTTGCGCGGCCTTCGGGCCTATCCTTGCCTTGCCTTGCGTGGCCTTCGGGCCTATCCTTGCCTTGCCTTGCGTGGCCTTCGGGCCTATCCTTGCCTTGCCTTGCCTTGCGTGGCCTTCGGGCCTTTTCCTTTCCTTGCCTTGCCTTGTGCGGCCTTTCGGCCTTCTTCCTTGATTTCCATACCTGGCCTACGGGCCTTCCGTGTGTGTGTGTGTGGCCTACGGGCCTTCTGACCTGCCTTGCCCCGCTATTGGTGTGTGGCCTACGGGCCTTCCGTGTGTGTGTGTGTGGCCTACGGGCCTTCTGACCTGCCTTGCCCCGCTATTGGTGTGTGGCCTACGGGCCTTCCGTGTGTGTGTGTGTGGCCTACGGGCCTTCTGACCTGCCTTGCCCCGCTATTGGTGTGTGGCCTACGGGCCTTCCGTGTGTGTGTGTGTGGCCTACGGGCCTTCTGACCTGCCTTGCCCCGCTATTGGTGTGTGGCCTACGGGCCTTCCATGTGTGTGTGTGTGGCCTACGGGCCTTCTGACCTGCCTTGCCCCGCTATTGGTGTGTGGCCTACGGGCCTTCCGTGTGTGTGTGTGTGGCCTACGGGCCTTCTGACCTGCCTTGCCCCGCTATTGGTGTGTGGCCTACGGGCCTTCCGTGTGTGTGTGTGTGGCCTACGGGCCTTCTGACCTGCCTTGCCCCGCTATTGGTGTGTGGCCTACGGGCCTTCCATGTGTGTGTGTGTGGCCTACGGGCCTTCTGACCTGCCCTGCCCTGCTTACTGTGCCCTGACCCAGCCTGGACCCAGACACTGCTGACTGCCGCCTGCCCTGACCCAGCCTGTACTTGACACTGCCACTTGCCGCCTGCCCTGACCCAGCCTGTACTTAGACACTGCCACTTGCCGCCTGCCCTGACCCAGCCTGAACTTGACTCTGATTCTTGCTGCCTGCCCTGACCCAGCCTGGTACCTGACTCTGTTCGAGCTTCCTGTCTCTCTCCACCTGGAGCCACCCTGCTGGGTGGTGTGCACGACTCCTGTCCGGAGTCCAAGCGTAACACCTGAATTGGGAGAGTAGTATTATAACCTACAAATCACCTTTAACCTGATGAGCAAGGATTTGGTCCATAATTAAACTGAAAGTCAAGTTTTAAGATCTGAACCTTGCTCGTCTTAACAGAAAGGAGTAGACTGTACATACTTATATGTACCATGAAACAGGAGAATCAGTGTAATTAATTTATTTGATGTCAGGGAGTATTGGATTTAGCATTTTGGAATTTTCACTAACTACCTCAATAAATGACCTCCATGGGAATAGAAAACTGATGTGTGAAGGAAATTGCTGGGTCTACCCTGGGTTCTTTTTTTGTTGTGCCTCCAATTAACCATCTTTTAGCAGATATAGAGATGCATAACAAGGATACCATACAGTGTCAAACAAAGCAAAATGAATGGTAAAATCCTAGATTGAACAAAAATATTTAAAAAACCCCAAATATAAATAAAAGTGCAGGGGTGCCAATTCTGAGATGCACTTGACCTCCACCCAGTCTAACTTTTCTCTGGGTTGCTAGACCCCTCTTTTGGACTGCCTTTATGGACTGAAAAGGAAAGGGCATACGAATCTAAGGGATCATAGGAGTCTGCTTAAAACTGTTTTCCAATGCACCCTGCCATCAAGTACAGACAGGGACATGGTGGTAGGTTCCTGTGGGATTTTTTCCCGGTATTAGCATGCTTCATCATACCAAAGGGAAAGAACCAGCAGGCACAGGGTAAACCTCCAAGGACTGAAGAATGGAAGCCTGCTCAGTAGTTTTTGGGTTTTTGTTTTTTGGGGGGGGGGAGGGGGTTCTTTCCCTTTGAGCTCAGCTGACTTTTGTGAGCCAATCAGGTTGGTACTTTTTGTTTTCCCTGAGCTGGCCCCTGGAGCTGTCTCTTGTGTGCCAGAATAGTAGGAGAGGTGTTTGGTGTGGAAGTTTGACCAGAGCAGTTGGGTGCTAAGAGAGGGAGAGATTCCCTCCATACTGATCCCCGGAAGGAGTTTGCTCGATCAAAGGTTTCCAGAAGATTTCAGAGCTCTGAGCAGCATGTACCTGGAGCCAGATGGTGGCTGGTGGATGCAGCTGAGAGAGAGGAGAAATTTGGACTTCTCACAAGAAACTGCAAGTGCTGATTGTTTGGGTTTTTTCTCCTGGCCAGTGGCTACTACAGAATGACTATAGAAAACTGACCTTTTTTTCAGGTGGAGGACACATGGTCTGAACTGTTGTGTCTTAACAGCACGCCTTGTGTTTCCCTTATTGTACTGCTTCCCAATGTCCTGTTGTAATATTGCTTAGCTTAGCTGTTGTGAGGGGGCATAAGACCTTTGCTCTAATAGGTCATCAGAGCTACTGCTTGATTGTTTTGAGCTTCCCGATTGGCCATAGCTTCTTCTGCCTTGTCTTTCTCAAAGGGTTTCTCCCTTTTTAATTGGTACTTTTGACCCAAAGTCGCCTTGGGCAAGTTATTGCTTGGAGAGGTGTTCAGTTGAACAAGGCTTTCAGTAAGCTAGCTGCTCTTTTTATAGTCTTTATTCACAAACTCCTGGAATGGGCATTGTTTCTTTGCACAGCTGCAGTTTGAACTTCAGCTTCTATCACAGTTTTAGTTTGCTTCGTTTAAACTCAACTGAAACAATCTCATCACGGCTGTTATAATTTCAGAATTTGTGCAGTTGATCATGGCTCCACGTCTTCACAGTGAGTAATAGTATTATGTTGCCATTTGTTGTAATAAACTTGATAGGAAAGTATTGAGTCCATCTGATTACCTGAAACTGGTTCAAAGGGTTAAAAGGCTGTCTGGCAGCACAAGCAAACACAAAATGTGTTTGCTGAGGAAGCACATGAACAGTTGGCAAATGTTTGGCTTGGGGGGGCCCCAGGAGAGTGTTTTTGGAACTGATTGCTTTTCAAGCTGGAGCAAACAATTCTCGAGGACCCCTCGTTGCTTCCCCATAGGGTGCTCTCTAAAATCTGGGACAAAATCGCTAGCTCCAGGACTTTCATGCTCCAAGGACTTCTGTGGAGAGACTGTCTTTATTTTTCTGCCTGTGCTCTAAGAGAAACAGTGTGCGGAGCAGGGGATCAATTGTGCTTCTCTGAGTTAATCTGCTTTGTTTATTCTGTGCGATAGAACTGGCCGATATTTCTAATCCGCACACTGTAAAGTACCTGTTTATTGAAATTGTTACTCATTATCTCTACTTACTTCCTGTGCGATTTCCACTTTAGGTTTTCTTGTTTTCCCTCTTCTGCTTAATAAGTAAAACTGTTTATAAAGCTTTAAGCTGTTTAGTATTGTTTTGTGCTGTGGTCTGGGGAGTGTATTGCTGCTCAGAAAATCTCCTGTGGGCTATCCTGGGTGTTGGTATGGGGGGAGAAGGCTTGGGGAGCTGTTTCATCCTCCCTTGGGCTTTGTGAATCTGCACAGTTAATAGCAATTTTTCTTTTAGGCTTGGCTTCCCCTCTCTTGGCTCCTGGTAAATCTAAATACCACGGAGAGGGGGTTATATAGGTTAAGCAATGAGCTTAATTTATTAAACATATGTACAGTAAAGCCCCATTATTTATTGCTCAAACTAACCATTCTCTAGCAATGTGGCCTTTTTTTTTTTGTTTTGTATTGCACGATTGCATGGTAGGAATGTGGGCACATAAAATGTAATCTTATTTTGTGTGTTATTTTTTTTTTCTCTTTATATTTCATTTCATTTTCATTTAGTTGAAAGGAAATAAATGTAAAACTGAATTGAAACAAAAACATAGAACATATAATGGTAGTGTAACCGAGAGCCATTCATTGCTTACCAGTAAGCCCTGGGAAGTCATAGCTAGATGAAATTAGTGGATGGGGGGGGAGGTCCCATTCAAATTCCAGTCCCTCCCTTTGAGGGGCCTGGGAATGGCCATCCCCCTAGGAGGCTTTATATCAGCTCTCTCCTGAGAGCCTAGAGGCAGTTCCTTACAGGTTTTGGCGAGTTAGGAGGTAGTGAGGATCTTACCTTTTCTGTGCTTTTCTGGCTCAGTCAGAGGGAACAGGCTAACCCAGGCTGTGGATCCTGACCAGGATTAGGAGGGCGTTCCTGCTGGTTTGGATACCCCTCTGGGTTGTTTTCGGGATTTTGAGCTTTTCGTGGTAGGAGCCTTTCTGGACACCTGGGCCTTTCCTGGATTCGGGGAATGGAGAACCCTGTGTTTGGGACTCCCAGAGATGCTGCAAGGAGTAACTCTCTGGTGTTCTATTCGGTTGATTGAAAAAAGGGACATTAAGTGTAACTATCCAGGAGGAAGACTATTGGCTGCCCCTTCCTTCCTGCAGTGGAGCAGGGTAAGAAAATCTGCATCCAGGGAACCCACCCATAAGGGATCCAGAGGAGAGTCAGAGACTGAGATAAACTAAAGAGAGGAAGAAACTGCCAGCTGTGAACTGGAAAGAGATTAGAGGACACCAATCTGGAGTCTTCAACCCCTGGTGAGAGAGAGAAGTTTATTCTCTGTGCAAGGACAGGATTATTGGCCATCTGTGCAAGAGGTTGCCCTGCCCACTGGTACCTCCTCCTCACCTAACCCAGGAGAGTGGTAGGATCCCTTGCCTATTGAAAGATTCGTGCACAGATAGATGTAAAACTGTAACTGAGGAGAGAAAAAACTGTGGTGCTGGAAGCGCATTTATTGTGCCATCTGCAACTATCTTATACAGTAAATTTTAAGTTTGGACATTAATCCAGTGCGTCCAGCATCTTTATTTGGGCACACAGGAAGAGAAGTGATGTAAAGAAATATTTCCCTAGATTACTCCTGATGTCGCTGTTTCACCCTCATTCCATGACCCCTAGTTCTGCAGTTTCCCTTCCATTGAAAGAGGAGTGCATCTTCTGCATTTAACTGTCTCCATCTCTCCCCCTTTCTTTAAGATCTTTAAGTCTGTCTCCATGTGCTTTGACCATTTTAGTAGTTGCCCTCTGGACTGATTCTATTCAGTTTATATCCTTTGGAAGGTGCAGTCTCCAGGACTGTACACAACAGTCCAACATAAGTCTTACCAGAGAACCTCTCCCTACCCCCATGCTGCCACAGTATAATAATAGGGATAGGGGATACTTGGGGTCATTAGTATCTCCTTGCTCTTCCCCCCCCCCCCTCCCCCCCATAGCTAATAGTTTACACTATCCATGGGATTGTAGCAGTCCAAACTGGGCAGGAGCTATCTCTAATCACTTCTGCCCTGCCAGGTCCCAGTTTCAAAATGACACTGGTTGACCTTGAAGCCAGCGCTTTTCTGTTACATGGCGGTATAATAAATTGGTGCGTTTTGCAACCGAAGCCCAGTGGTACAGGGACTAGGGATTGTATCAACAGTGACATGAACACCCAAAGGCTTAGAGTGGGAGGAGTGTGAGCAAAGTAGTGGTTTTTACAATATACCCAGTAGTGTGGCCTGGTCTCATGCACACAGTGGTATCAGCATCACCAGGTATTAAGAGACTGGTAAGATAGAATCACAGTGATCAAAATCCTAAGGTCCATAATGACACAACATGGAGTAAAGAGTGAGACACCCAGCACAGTGGCATAAACACCGCAAGGCACAGAGTGAGGAGTAGGGCAAATAGCACAGTGTCAACCAAGCTGCAAGGCATAACATGAGGGCTGATGCAAACTGCATAGTGTCCTCAAAACCCCAAGGCATTGACTGAGAGAGACAAGACAGTGCACACAGGGGATTAAGTACTCCAAGGCCCCGTGAGAGGGGCAAAACGGTGCCTGCAGTAGCAACAGATGTCAAAAGGGACCATAAGATGGCAAGCGGCAGCCAGGGCAGTAAAAGTGGCAGAGCAATACAGAAAGGAGCTGAACCAAGAAACAGGCAGAGCATGAGAAGTGGATTGGGCAGCAGCGGCAACAACACAGCAAGGTGCTGAGGGCCAAAACAATGGGCATTGGTTCGCCGTAGCTGTTCACTCAGGCCTCCTGCTACTCCTGGAAATTCCAGGAAGCCCAAAAGAGGGAGATTTATTTTAAGAGAGACCGACTCTGGCATGTACTGTGTGAACCCTTTCCTGCTTCTCACAGAGCTACTTACCCACCCTTCATGCTCCAGTGAAAATGCCCTGCTAGTTTCCTGCACGTTTCTATCCGTTCCTTCAGGACTACGCTGTAATGTTGCTCCTTGACTCCCTGGTGCAGCCAAACATGCAGAGCAAATGATCTCATCATACTCCCATCTTCCACTGCCGTTTTCATGGTTGCACCACTTTTGAAATGGATGCTGCTCCTCTCCACCACGGCAATGAGTGCACAGGGCAAGGATAACCTGACTATTGAACGTTGTCTGGGAGGGCTTGTGGAATTACAGGCTAAAAGGATCTGCAGCTGCTTCAGTCCCGTGAACTCCACTATCTGCAAGGGCTGCTCATCAAGGGCAATCATTTCCCCAGGTCACCACCTTCCCAGTACGGGACAGTGATGTGGTAAAACACCCCATCATTTCCGTGGTGGCTTGCCACTGATGTGGGGTTGAGAGCTGCTTGCCTCTGTGGAGGAAAAGGCTGGATTCAGGGAAGGGGGGGTCTTGCTTGGGAGAATGGCTTCTCTGGCTTTCCTGCTGCTGCTGCATTGAGTGGTAGATGGGGTCCCTATTCTAGTACTGGCAGCCTCCACTGAAACCAATGCTAATGGGTGTGGGGTTTTTTGGTTGGTTGTTTTTTTTAATGATAGCCCAGTATCTTTCCTCTACTGATGGCCTTACAAAACAATGAATGCATTCTATAAAAACACTGATCCTTTCTAACCCTAAAGTACCTCCATACCTCAGATATCTTGTGGGATCTTCTCTGGATGCTTGGGTGCTGCTGCTGGAGCTGAAGTTCAGGGTGGGCTGGGAGGCAAAAGACCAGCGGTACCTCTCTCACTATCCACTACCTGTTCTTCTGGGGGGGGGGGGAGTGCTCTTTGCCCCAGCAGTATCACTTTTTGCCTTTTTTTTTTTTTTTTTAGCTAGTAAGTAGACTTGCAAAACCCTCCTGAGCTATTAGAAGTTCTATATCCTCGGGAGTCTGAGAAACCCTTGCATAATTCATGTGAATCAGTCATTTTTGCAGTATCTGTTGCAGACACTGCTCAGGATGAATCAGGGAGGTGCACTCTGCTGCTTGTGAATACCCCACTCCTAGTGACCCTGCCCCCTCCACGGCTGATGCTTCCCTCCACATTCTGCCTTCTCTTGTCTCTGCACCATGAGAACAGAGCTGACAGTGAGAGCAGGGGCTCAGATGCTCTTCCAGCTTGAGCTGCTTCTTGCCTGCCCCTGCCTCTGATTTCCCCCAGCTAAAAACATTTATCTCTAGCTTTGGTGGGGGAATCCTAACCTCAATACTATCAGTAGTGCTACTGCCCTTGGTCCTTTTCCAGAAAACATCTCTCTTCTCCCTTTCCAGTTGTTGCTGCTAGTGCTTCTTGGGCCATGATGGAATTTGATTCAGTCACACAGTTGGCCAAGGATTTTTATTTTTACAATAAATGTAGTTTACTCTTTGTATTTGGTACACACATACTAGTGTGGAGAGTGGAAAGTCACACCACACAGAACACAACAGATAGTACACACATCTTTGTTATTTAAAAGCCATATTATGTGTCTATTTTAACTGCCTATGTAGAAGGACTTCCAAGGATGATGTACTTTAGCTTATTACTCATTTACTTATTACTCATTTACGGCTTTGAAATCTCAAGAAAAGCAGAATATAAATGTAAAAAATTCTTATTTTTTTGAACCAATAGAGGCTGGTGCCAGGACCAAGAACGGCCCCCCCCGTATCAGACCTCTTCAATTTTATGTGCCCTATCTCAGGGTTCAATAAAATTATAATGAATTATGGCAAACTAAATGTGGATAGCTCTGATACGTCACCAAACATGATGTGAAAGTTGCAGTTAAAGCTTTATAAAAGATCTGCATGATTTTTAAAACTGGAAAAGATATGGCAGCTACCATCATATACAGCAGTCAGAGATGGCATAACCTAGTATAGCATCCTCTTACCAAGCAGCACGGAACAAGAAAGGCTGGAGGGACGGAAAGGAAAGGATGAAGTGAGGAAGGAGTTGAGATGTGGCAGAGTGTCTGGAGAGAGGGAAATGGAGGGAGCATGCCTGGCAGCAAGGGAAGAAGCTGAGAGGGAGGTAGGCTAGGGATGGGTGATCAGGAAAGCTGGAAAATGAGTATATGGGAGGGGGTGTCAGAAGAAGGGACGGTGCAAGGGTTTTAGGTACCCTAGGTGAACCTTCTGCCTTGCGCCCGCACCACCCCTCCAGTCCAGGCTCCGGCCTTGACTTCATTCACTCAAACAGGCCCCCTCTCTTACACATTCACACACGCTCCCTTTCTCTCTCTTACTAACACCATTGCTATCTCATACACATACAATCCCTCGTACTCACACACACACAAACAAGTCTCTATTCCTTTCAGTTATGAGTGGGATGGGCTCCGCTTGTGGCCCAACATGGCTGCTCTCTGCTGCCCCCTAATGGCCGGCACCTTAGGCAACTGCCTAGTTCACCTATTGGGACGCCCTGGGCAGAAGGGAGGGGAAGAAGCTAGAAGAGGTGGGGAAAGTGCCGAGAGGGAGAAGGGAAGGGTGGCTAGAAGAGGGGGGAGGGTAGAGCAAAGAAAAGTTAAAAAAATAAAGGAAAATTAATAACATCCCCCAAAATTAAAAAGTAGATAAGACAAAAAATGAGTACAATAAGAAAAACCAAATATAAATAAGCTACAAAATAATGAAAAAGATAAGAACATTTCCCTGGTTCTTAAAAATGTTTGGCTAATGCCTAAATTTCTAAATATTTTTCCATCCTTTTCCAAGTCTACTTACTTGGAGAGCAGACCTGCTAGAGTGAGAAACCAAGAAAAGTAGCAGGAAAGTGCTTCCCTGATGGTTTTGACTGAAAACTCTACTATTACCTATTTTCTGCTTTTCAAGAAGCAAGAAAATCATAAAAGTTTGAGCCAGCCATTACTAAATCTATGGTTTGAATGGTCTTCAAAGGTAAGCATTAAATATGTATGGTCTTTTGACAACTTATTGCTTCTAGGTTGTGCACTGCATGAAAACATGTCAGGTTCTATATATTGGGACGCCCTGGCCCTTCTGCCCAGGGCGTCCCAATAGGTGAACTAGGCAGTTGCCTAAGGTGCAGGCCATTAGGGGGCAGCAGAGAGCAGCCCTTCTACTGGCACCCCCTCCCATATACTCATTTTCCAGCTTTCCTGATCACCCATCCCTAGCCTACCTCCCTCTCAGCTTCTTCCCTTGCTGCCAGGCATGCTCCCTCCATTTGTTTGTTTGTTAAACTAAGATATCAACCCACAGAGGTTAGGTTTACAGCTTTTCATAAATAGTTACTTCAGATAGGCATATCATCTGTCAGATTTCTCAGAAGAAGAAATCATTTAGAATTGTGTCTAGGACCAAACTTATATGAAATTACTTACTGTTGAGATAGTACCTTGGAAATGTTGCTATTGCTGCATTGTGATGCAGCACATGTTGTTTTTTTTATAATTTGAATTATTTAGAGACTGCAATCCATGCTTGTGAAATAAAATCTCACCCATCATCCAGATTTTTATTGGATGATGAGGTTTATCAAACCATGATCAGAGATGTAATAAGGACTGGATTTACAGCCAGTGAATTCCTGGGCAGGGGATGGTGAACCTTCCTCCAGCTGTGGGAGATATCCCCCCCCCCCCCCCAAACATGATGGAGTTGGAGATCCTCCTTCTCAGGCCTACTGCCTCTGCTCTTCCACTGGCCCATTTCCTAGGTCCCCCAGATGGAAGGCACCATTTTTAAAGTGCTTTGGATCCAGCGAGAGCAACTGGGGATTGCTTCTGACCTTTTTGGAGGATCCAGGAAGAAGTAAGTGAAGGCCAGGATGGGAGTTCTCCAGCCTAGCAATTTTAATGGGGGAGACAGTGAGCCTTTGCTCAGGACAGGCCCTGGCACCAGGTCATATTTTCAACTTGTTGGAGGCACACTCAGGGTGTCTTTGTTATGAGCACAAAAATATGTGAAAAATTTTGGGTATTAGGAGGCTTTTTTCATTTGTTCCATTTGTAGCAAATAAAAAAAAATGGAATCCTTCGTTGACATTTTTGGCATTCATTGGAAACAAATGTGCATCCTAGCCTCTGCATGGGTTTCCTGTTATCAGGGAAATCTCTGTGAGGCGCAGGGTAGCTACAAGGCCCGTGAGTACAAACTAGCTCACAGACCCAGTGCTAAATTTTCTTTCTATTGTCCCTGCAGATGCTGCTTGAAATTGCCAGCAGAAGGCCAAAATGATTTTGGGTGATTCCAAGTTCCTAATCAACAACTGCAGATCACTAGCTTGAAACATTTGAGAATCACAATGTCAGTTTGAAATTATGACTTACCCCACTTCTAACACACAATGGGGCAGACATTTAAAGAACTGCTGAGCAACATAGTTAACTGGTAAATTTTAACCTGTTAACTGTAGATTTTAGCTGTAGCTAACTGGCTAAAGTTGTGATTGAATATCCAGTTAAATATAACTGCACAAAAATGCCTGCAATTTAAATTTAAGGCAGCCATTTGAGTGACCACACTTAGATGGACAGACATAGCCTGTTAGCACAGAATATGGCACTAACCAGCTAAATCTGGATGCTCCATCCCAATCTGGCCCTTTTTTTTCATCCAGCTAAATCTGTGAGCACAGCAGTTTTGTGCAGACAGAATTGAGCTGAAGATTAGGAGAATTTTTTGAACCAGTTAAATTCATACTATTTAAAGTCCATTTTAACTGCATAAATCTTTTGAATATCGACCCCAATGGAGCAGTTAATATCTAACGTTTACACCTGATTTGTTTCAGTTTTGCCCCCAGTGGTTTTCCAATTGAAAATATTGAAGTATTTTCATTAATAAATCTGGAGCAATTATCTGTACATTAACACTACTGGAAAAAGTATTTGATGCATCATCTTCTTTGTTCTCCAAACATGCACCTCCCACAACTTCTACTGGAGAAAGATCATTCCAATCTCTACTAAAGGAGGAAAAACGTATTGGAGCAAAAACAACCCCCCAGTAACTAGGCAGGTTTTCTATTAGCCAAAACCAGTATGTTCTGACACAATATTTTGCCAGAGATATAATGAGAACAAATTAAAGCTTGCACATCATCTGAAAAAGCCTGTAACAATATATATATATATTTTTTTTACTAAGGTGGATTTGGGAAAATCCACTGCTTATCTCTGGGATAAACACCATCTATTGACCATTTGGGATCCTGCCAGGTACTCCTCATCTGGATTGGCCACTGTTAGAAACAGGACACTGGGTTTGATAGACCTTTGGTCTGATCCAGTTTGGCAAATCTTATGTTCTTATTTTTTTATGTGACGACAAAGTAGACACATTTCTTTAAATTACAGAGCTAGATCATAAAATGAAAAGTGTGCTTCTTTCATAACACAAATTTGAAAGATAGAAGAAATAATCTGTCATAGCAGGAAGGATAGATTCAGGAATCTAAGGTGATGTCTGAGCAACTTTGTACTGTTACTTTAATTTATTCATTTATGAAAAAAGCTATGCATGCACTGAAGTGGTAAATTTATAAATCACAGCAAATACACAAAAAAAAACACATTACGGCTGATTTAAAGAATAGATACAGAATTATATACTTGCTATATAGTAACTGTTTGCTTTTCCTCTCATTAATTTAACAGTTTTGCATTAATGCAGGTGGATTTCTTATCAGTTGTATAAATTCAACTTAATTATTTTGAAATATCAAATGTACTGTAGTACCTATTTAAAGAAAATCCCTGAAAGCACATATCCTTCGCAACTTCTTCCCTTCTGCAAACCAAACCAGTGCCTAGTGGGGGTGTGAAATTGTGAATACTTTGCCATGATGCAGCCAAGCACATTTTTGAATGATTTGCTTCTGTGAAAACCCCAGAGATTGCTGCAAATCCGTCTCAGATTTTGTTGAATTGCATCTGCGGGAAAGGACACACAATGATTTACAATCGAAATCGCCACTCGTTCTGGTACTCCCTTGTCCTAATCCAACCCCCCATTCTCATGGGTTAATGTACGGGCCTCGTTTCACAGCAAGGGTAGCGAGAGAGGAAGCAGGCTTCAACAGGCCATCTTATGTGGGTAAACACAAGGCTAACTGTGTCTGCGTATGTATGTGTTCTTCCTGCTTTTCTTTATCCAGGCTGAACCATCACGTCGCTCTTTATCGATGGCTTGACTTTCACTTGCCTGCTCCTTTAAATTTTATTTCTCTTGTTCTCCTGCCTCACTCCCTGGAACATTGATTCCTCCTGCCGTTGTGAAATGCGCCAAACCATGGACCCCCCTTTTTTTCTTTTGTTGAATTCTGCTGAGTTTATGTATATTTTACCTATGGAAAACACTTCGGTAGTTTTACAGAAAAGATCTTTGGAGTTCTTTCATAGGGTGACTATATTTTATACTTAAATTCGGTATGCTGAAGGAAATCTAGGAGTGCAGAAGTGCACATGGCACAAATTAAAAAATTGGCTATAAATGTGAAAAACTACTCCTTGTCATGAAGTAATATTTCATTTGCTGATCTGGCTACATTTATGAAGCAGGTGGACACCAGATACCTGGCAGGAACACGATGTTCTGCTTGGGGACACGCAGATGGAATGATTTTTCCCTCACAATTTATACGAGCTTTATTGAACACTGACCAGATGTCAATTGCAGGAAGAGACAGAACACATAAAGAGCAGCTTTCATGCCTTGAATAAACTTTCATCTTGGGTGAGATTAAGTACATTAGTGGTGCTGTCAAATTCTACTTAGAACTGATGCAGCGCTCGTAGAAGTCATTCCACCCTGCTTTCAGAGTATGGTCCAGGTAAGACGCTAAAAAGGATTGTCCAGACCACTCATGTGAGCTATATTCAGTAACTCTGTGTATGGTGCCAGTGATCTTGAACATAGCCTTCAATTGTACACAAACACAGAACAATATCACAGCTTCCTGACCATTAGGAAAATACAGTATAAAAATAGTTTGGTAACATTCTCGAGTGAGAATGACTCGTGTTCATTACTGAGCTAGGGTAGACCTGAATTGGCTCTCTGGTCTGAGTCTTACCTACTTTTAATTACGCGGATGACTACAGTTTCTCATCACTATAGAAACATATAGAAACATGGAAACATAGAAATGACGGCAGAAGAAGACCAAATGGCCCATCTAGTCTGCCCAGCAAGCTTCACACATATTTTCTCTCATACTTATCTGTTTCTCTTAGCTCTTGGTTCTATTTCCCTTCCACCCCCACCTTTAATGTAGAGAGCAGTGATGGAGCTGCATCCAAGTGAAATATCTAGCTTGATTAGTTTGGGGTAGTAGCCGCCGCAATAAGCAAGCTGCACCCATGCTTATTTGTTTTACCCAGACTATGTTATTAGCACTTATTGGTTGTTTTTCTTCTCCCCTGCTGTTGAAGCAGGGAGCTATGCTGGATATGCGTGATGTATAAGTCTTCTCCCATGCCGTTGAAGCAGAGAGCCATGCTGGATGTGCATCGAAAGTGAAGTATCAGGCACATTTGATTTGGGGTAGTAACCGCCGTAACAAGCCAGCTACTCCCTGCTTTGTGAGTGAGAACCCTCTTTTCTTCTCCCCTGCCGTTGAAGCAGAGAGCTCTGCTGGATGTGTGAAGTATCAGTTTTTCTTCTCCCCTGCCGTTGAATCAGAGAACTATGCTGTATATGCATTGAAAGTGAAGTATCAGGCTTATTTGATTTGGGGTAGTAACCGCCGTAACAAGCCAGCTACTCCCCTCTTTGTGAGTGTGAATCCTTTTTTCCACATTTCCTCTTGCTGTTGAAGCTTAGAGCGATGTTGGAGTCAAGCCTGTGTATGTTTATTTAATAAGGGTATTGACTCCAGGCAGTAGCCATCATTCTGGCGAGTCACCCACTCTTCATTGGCAGCCTCTTGACTTTATGGATCCACAGTGTTTATCAATTGAGCATTCACTAAAGTTATTAGAAATAATCTTTATGAAATTGATGCCCAATAAACTAAAATATTATTGATCAGAAAACTCCCCACTAATACTTTGAATTATTTTACAATAGATTCTGTCCACATACACATAACTGAACAAGCCCAAGATCTAGGAGTGATAATTGATAGTAATATGACCAGGAAGAAACATATTAGCAATATAATAAAGGGTGGTAATAACAAATTGCATGTTTTATGACGTCTAAAACCATTGTTGCATCATTCTTATTTCCGGACAGTTCTTCAGACCTCCATATTTGCTAACATAGACTACTGTAATGCACTTTTATTAGGTTTATCAGCCAACGCACTCAGACCCTTACAATTACTTCAGAACGCCACTGCACGAGTCTTAACAGGTAATAAGAAATATGATCATATAACCCCCAACCCTGATTTTGTTACACTGGTTGCCTCTTAAATTCCGAATTCAATATAAAGTATTATGTATGCTACAAAAAATAATTAACTCAAATACTGCAGAGTGGTTAAGTGCAACACTGCATCTATATATACCTCAAAGGGATCTTAGTTCTGCAAATAAAGGTCCGTTACATTTTCCATTGCTGCACTCTGCGCATTTCAGTGAGGTACGAGAAAGAGAAATATCTGTGGCAGGGCCAAAACTGTGGATCTTAGTGCCATATGAACCAAGATTGTAGAAAGATCTGAAGTTGTTTAAAAATGAAAAGCCAAGTTTTAATTTCTAACAGGCATATGATAGCAGTAACCTTGAGAGATAGTGGATTTTTCTTCTGTATTGATAGGCTGAGGAAAGACAGTCTAAGATAACATGAACTAATAGGATTTGTATTATATATGTTATCAATTAGTATACCTATTTTTGTTAGACTTTCAATTTTGTTGTGAACCGCCACGATTGAATACAGAGTGACGGTATACAAATAAATAAATAAAATAAACTTACCATAGATGTGGAGGCTTTGTATCCTCTTCACTCTGTCTTATTTGTTCAGTCACCAAAAACATGCTACCAGATTTGTCCCACTGTTTTGTATGTGAGGATTACATTCTGTCTTTGAAGGTAGGATTACCAGTGGGTGAATTTTTCCGGATCGGACGACTGTGTTCGGATCTAAATGAGTTTAAATGATAAGCGAAGGTATTAAGACATCACTTAATATGGCGAGGGTACCTTGAAATAGTTGCTAAACAGGCATGTTTTTCAGACCATAACAAATTATTGAAATATAAGTAAAAGTCAGAGAAGAATGAATTGGTATGTGTAATGCCGTATACATATCGCATTCTGGAAGTTGTAGCCATTATTAAGAAACATTGGCATTGTTTTGACGATGTACTGTGATCTTAGCAATCCAACTTTGTGTACTCCCAAGGGCAAAATGTAGGGAACTGGCTAGCCCATTCAGCACTAAGAGAAGAACAAAAAAAAACAAAAAGAGGGTATCATAACCAATGTGGACTTTGTGATTTTTGTTAAGTTGCAACTGGGAATATTTGGACACATCCATCTATATGTGCTCTTGAGTATAGTACTGATTGTCTTCTTTTGTTATTTATGAAACCATGTGCCCATGTAGAAAGTTGTATGTAGGTTGCACAACACATAAAATAAGTCAGCCTCATTGAACACTGGAGTTGTCTATGGACGGCCAAGATGAGAGCACCATTGGAGTCATATTGTTCCACACAGCAAAGCACTTAAATGGACAATTATTGATATTCCCTTAAACATTAGAGGAGAAGATAAACATCATAAGTTACCTTGTAAAGATAAATTCTGGATTTTTAAATTGGACACAATTACATCTAAAGGCTTCAATTAATTTGGTTTGAAATTATTTAGAGTAGTCTCATTGGAGCATCTAGGAAGATGTGGCGAGCTCTAATTGACCAGTAATGATAACAGATAACACATTTTAATGAACATCAGTTCCATTGCAGAAACAAGGATACTAACCAGCAAAGAAGTGACTACCTTTGATGCAGAGAGAAATTCTCCAAATGCTATTCAGTGTCTGATTCAATGATCAGGCTGCTTATGAGAAATAAGAGTGCACTTTCTATGAACAATTAATTTGTGTAGGGATCCTGTTAGTTCCCTACTAAACTTAGTCGGGAATATACCATTTGGTGTGGGGCGAGACATAGAGTAGCCTAGTGGAAGCTAGCATAGGATGTGTCCCTCTGGTTCTCATCCCTATAGAAATTTTGCCTTTTGGATTTTCTTTTGTTTCTTCCAGAGACGTCATGTCTTGGTTGTACTCTGACTTTTATATGAATTAACTTAAAGCCACCATGGAGATCTTTGATTTGGATGGGAATTTCCTTCCACCCTCCCCATCCACCCTTTAATCTTTAATTAATTTGTTTAAGTTTGGAGTGCCCAATCACTTGGAACCCGGTTAAGATTATTTATTTTTGCTCGTCAATTTAATGGGAGAGGTTCTTCATGCAAGAGGAACCTGTGATCATCAAGATCCAAGGAGAGGATGACTTTGTCATCCTGAGAGGAAGAAGGAGAAAGGGGGGGAGAGAAGAGAGGAGTTGGACCCCATACAGGGCCTCTGTACATCTCCTGGAGATTCAGAGAAGAGGAGTAAGAGGTATCAGATAATACAAGAGGAGTGAGAGAAAGAAGACTGATGTAAGAGGAGGTAGGAGATAAGACTATAAAACTTAAAAGAAGTACCCAACTTGCCCTGTATCCAATGGGAGGGAAGAAATCAAGTAAATCAAAAAATAAATTCAATTGGATTTAGCATCTGGAATTGAGAGAGACAGTAAGAAGTTACAAATTATTTAAAAGCACTTGTACCATCTTGAAAGTGAAGTACACAGCTGTAGAGACTTTAAATCATCATTTGTATCATGTCAGTAAAGAAGAAGGTGTCAGAAACCACCAAATACCTCTCATGTGTTTTATTGAGTAGTGAATTCATTGCTTCTTTATGTTATCATCACTGCTGTATTCAAAGCCTTTAAACTGGGAATTAAAGGAAGGCAATGTGAATGGACTTGAAAGAGAACTCCCCCCACCCCCGACACACAAGAAACCTTGGAATTACATCTTTTAGCATATTGGCATTGTTCCACTTATAACAGAAGTTTGAGATTTGGCCTCTGGTACTACTATCCGGGTACAACCAGCCCAGGGGATACATCTGCATCAAAAAGGATCAAAAAATGAAATGTATCATATGAGACCTAAGATGTTGAACTTCCCCACACTATCTAATATTGTAGAGGTTCCCAAGCTGACGGCCTTCTTTACATGATTTTTGTGATCCTGCAGTGAGGTGGCTTTTTGTAGGTTTTTTTCATTTGCTGGTGTTTATATATAAAGCCACGGGAAAGTGATATGAGTTGATTCTTTAAAATCCAAATAATTTTAGCTCAGTGTTTGTTTATACAATTAAAGGAAGCACATTCATAAACTTGTCAAGGGAATGAGTGCCAGGTGTTGGTTTCGCGTCATAACTGCAATGAGTATGCGACTGCATACTTTCTTGGTTCCAAAATAAAAATAGCCCGGAGAGACTGGATCTGCATGTAGGATTAAGTTAAGTCACCTGTTCAAGGCAGTATAACACAAGACAAGATGAAGCATATGCATGTGGTAAAAATAAGCTTTAATTACGTTTTGGTAGATTTGATCTTTCACAGTATATAATACATCTTTGTACTGACACTTGCAAGGCAGACAGAGTGAATTACCCTCTAATATGAATTTGCAGTAAGACATGTTTACTTCCGTCACAGGAATAGCGGATATCTCCTACAATTTCTGCTGCTCAACGGGACCGTTTTTGTGCATATCTGAAAAAAGAACACTGTGGCAAAAGGAAAATGGCCCAGTTGTATTCTGTACCTGTTTTGGGACAGATGGCAAAACCTAACTAAAGTAGTCCATGTAGTAAACCAAATAAAATGTAGTGAAGTGAGATTTGAGGAATGGACTCAGGTATTCAAATATTTTCCGTGAAATATAAAAAGGGCCTTTGCATCTGCTTCCCCCCTCCCCTCCCCTCCCCCACTTCTCCAGAACCAATCACAGATCTTCGCAGCTCCCTACCTACCCCTTACCCCCTGGATCTAAGAAGGGCCTTCTGGGCCTGCAAAACCTTCCATCCATCCTCAGTCCCTGCTCCATACACACACATTTTGCATGAATCTTCACCGGCAAAAGGGGGTCTGCTTCCCTTCTGCCAGCTGTGGCACCACTGAAACTCTGAACTACACATGCTTTTTCTTCACATTTTGGTCAGTTAATGTAGAGAAACCTAATGCAGAATGCAGCAGCTTTGCCATGGTAAAAGTGTCCTATTCTGCATATCAATACTTTCACACTTTGGGTATTAAAGCCCAATGTAACAGCAGCATTTAACTCATGATATCCTACCAGTTTTAATGATTATTAGTATATAGGCCCCCATAGAAGTCAGCAAAAAAAAGTAGCCAATAAATACTAGAGAATGCCTTATCTGATTAGCCTAAGATCATCAGGTGACTGATTTGATAAAAGGAGTATAACTTCAAACTAGTCACATATTATGTTAGTCCAATAGAAAAAGTGTCACTTAGATCTTGTTTTCTAATCCTTATTTTTATCTAAGTGTATTAACACCGCAGTACACTTCTAAATCTACAGTACGTTAGTGCATTACTACCTGTTATAGTACTTTGCATATCTGAAAACTATCTACGTAATTCATAATTTCTTTAGTTTTCTTAAAACTAGTATGCCATGCTGCATACTAGCCCTTGCATGGACTGGGAAACTGGCGAAATCACTATTCTTAAGAAGGCACTTTAAAAGCTTTTTGATCCATATACCAAAAAAGTGGAAGAGAACCAGTGAAGTAGTTTTATAGCTGTTGGCAGTGCACAGCCCTGCAATTATCTGCCAATAACTATGGAAGTACTTCTTGCAAGATGCGCCACTTTCTGGTCATTAGTATTGTAAAAGAAAGGAGATAAAGTAATATAGCCGAGGTCTTTGTTAAGCATTTTAATGCAAACAGGAATGATTAAGGCCGTTGGCAGTAAAACTGATTTAATAAATATGACTACAGAGAGGAAGAAAAAGCAAACCCTGCCAGTACAGCAGAATTGAGAAGCATCTTTAAATTGCAAAATAGACTAACTGGAAAAATAAAACAAAGTATTCCCAACAGCTTCAGTGAATTCTGATTTTGCACATTACTCAGAATTATTATTTTAAATGGAAGCAAGCTAGTTGCCCGTTTTGAAGATTTTTAACCTTTTACAGTACATCGCAGTTCATTTTCAAGGGGTGCTTCTGAGGGGTAGCCGTGCCAGTCTGTTGCAAGAAAAATAGATTAGCCTTCATAAGTCGGCTAGTCTTTAAATTGCCACCAGCCTCGGCCATTTTTGTAAGTTGCGATACTTTTCGAAGCACTATTAAAATAAATAAATAAATAAATAAAAAGTCATGAACATGATATCTGGTAAGATGGTAGAGTATAAATCCTAATTTTAAATAATTATATATGGTACAAAATTTAGTAAATATCAGAACATTTTTTTTTATTACTTTCTAAACCAACTTATCTACCATTTTCACTAAAAATGTACTTAATTCATAATGTATAAGGTTTATTGGTTTAGAATGTAATAAAATGTTTCTCTATTTATTAAATTTGTACCATACATATCATTTAATTAAAATAGGTGTATAGCTGTATGTATGGAAATCTTCTGTTGTAATTTAGGACTATAAAACCTCACAGGCTTCTTTTTCAGCTTCCATACGACAATATCTTTAACAATCCCTTAAAAAGTCCTACAGTCTAACAAGACCCCTGTATTCTCCCAGACCAATATGACTACTACAGCTCTTTGCTACTGTGGGAAAACAATTTTTTGCTTTAACTTGAATGCTACCAACTGTTTTTACATGTTTTCCCTGTTATCTTTCACAAGTAAAGTAATAAAAAGTAGCATTCACAATTGCTGTGTAGCTTGATATAACAGACTGACTCAATCATGCTCATATGCTGAAAACATCCTACACATCTAAGGGTAGGCATGTATTTTCCCAAGGATTATAGTGGTTTATGTTGCACGTCCCATCCACGCTCGGCCCGTGTCCGGGCCTACTCACCCCACCAAGACTCCCACGGGTCCCGGGTCGTCCTCCCCTGCTTCAGCAGCGAGCTCAGGCAGGCCTCGGCGTCCCACGGTGGCGGTTGCCGGGCCTTCCACCTCCACCAGGCCTCACGGCAGGGCTCGGTGTCCTCCGTGGCATCTGCTCCACCCCTAGGTGAGTGCGCGGACCACCTGGCTCCTTAAAGGGCCAGGGGCAGATCCCAGCTCCGCGGTGCGCCCTGATTGAACGCTGCTTAAAAGGAAGTGCCTGTCTGCACTTCCTTGCCTTGGCAATCGGGTCAATCACGCTGTGATTTCTAGTTTGCCTCTGCGTTTCCAGTGTCTGTTCCAGTCCTGTTCCAGCGTCCTTCTGTTCCTTCGTCTCCCCAGGTAGTACCTCTCGGACTGTCTTCTCGGTACTGACCTCTGCCTGTTCTTGACTACGTTGATCGCCGCCTGGATTTGACCTTTGCCTGTTTCCTCGACCACATCTGCACGCTGCCTGGAACTGACCTCTGCCTGACCATTGACCATGTCTGACTGCCGCCTGGAACCTGACCCCTGCTTTGACTGACTACGCTACCTTGCCTCTGGCCTTGATCCTTGCCATACATTCAGAGACTTTATTCTGGCCTTCTCTGGCACCCCAGACTTCTAGCCTGAACATTGACCGTGCACCCTTGATCGTGGTGGGGCACACCTCTGAACTTTCTCTCAAGGAGATCCTGCGAGGCCCACCTAAGACCAGGCGGCCCGGGTAACCGAGTGCTCAACTTGAGGGAACCCTGGGTTGCTATTGGTGAAGATCCAGCTTGCCTCTGTCTCCTCTTGTGCTCCGCCTCCTGGTGGCAGGTGCTCTCTGGGTCTGACCAGGGAGCCTACCAATCCTGCACTAGGCCAAGGGTCCACCTCCCAGCGCAACAGTTTATTGACTATGTTTCTTTTTTTTACTGCTTTTAAAGCATCCCAGAAAATGGCAGCAGTAAACAACTGTCGTGCAGCAAGCAAGGAATCGAGGGGCAGGTGAGCACAGTTAGCAGATGCGTTCACAATCCTCAAACCAGATCTTTCAGCTCATTGTGCATCCTCACAGAGCGGGCATTCAGTCCTCCAAATCAAACACAATCTCTTCTGGCATAGACTTCCACTGTAGGCAAGGGGTATGGGCAAGTCTAAAGATTTGGCTGAGGCCCCAATTTGTAAAAAACAAACAAACTCTAAATCCCCTTTCTTTACTGTTTGCTCAATCTATAGAAATCATTTTATAAAAATTCAAATGCGGCTGTAGGTGTCAATGTCTCTTGACCAGGTGTTTTTATGCTCAATATAAAAGGGAAAAATTCTAGTATCTTTTTTTTTATATGGAAATAGATCCCCAAAGAGTAACATTTCAATTTAATAAAAAAAATTCAGTGGCAGAAGTTTTAAATGGCAAATGTTTACCTCACTTTCCTTTCAAAATGGTGTTGCTGATCCTTCTTAGAGATAAAAGCTCTGCCGCATTGTAACACAAATAGATGAGTGAAACATAAGAACATAAGAAATTGCCATGCTGGGTCAGACCAAAGGTCCATCAAGCCCAGCATCCTGTTTCCAACAGAGGCCAAACCAGGCCACAATAACCTGGCAATTACCTAAACACTAAGAAGATTCAGTGCTACTGATGCAATTAATAGCAGTGGCTGTTCCCTAAGTAAACTTGATTAATAGCAGTTAATGGACTTCTCCTCCAAGAACTTATCCAAACCTTTTTTAAATCCAACTACACTAACTGCACTAACCACATCCTCTGGATACAAATTCCAGAGCTTTATTGCGCGTGGAATGAAAAAGAATTTTCTCTGATTAGTCTTAAATGTGCTACATGCTAACTTCATGGAGTGCTCCCTAGTTTTTCTATTATGTGAGAGAGTAAATAACCAATTTACATTAACTTGTTCAAGTCCTTTCATGATTTTGTAGACTTCTATCATATCCTCCCCCAGTCGTCTCTTCTCCAAGCTGAACAGCCCTAATCTCGTCTGTTGTCAGAATTTTTCTTCTATATCAGTTACAGGATGAAAGCGACGAGTCCCTGCAATGTTCTCTTATGCAGTCTCTCGTCATTAATACCTGGCATGAAGAAGGCTTCATATTGTTCCACAGATGTTAATTTTGCTGTATGAGCACTACAAATAACTGAATGCTGGTTTCAGACATGCATCAGCTCATTTTCTTCTTAGCTGAGTGTACTGTGTACAGTGCCATACGGTGTCTGGCAAATCCTGTCTAAATAAATATGCTTTGTACTGCGTCAGCAAAATATATTTTAGATGTCTATTCCAAAAAAGACATTTTGCCAGCAGAATCTACTATCTTCTGCCATTTGCATTTGCTGACAAGTTCAATGAGCTAGGGTTTCAGTTCCTAGTTTATTCTACCTTTAAATATAACATTATTGATGATGGGCTTATAATATCGGCTCTCCTCAAGTTGCATGGCCTAGTGATTGCACATTGAGCTAGGAGTCAGGAAAACAGCCCAGGACATACTGTACGTATGAGTTTAAATCTCTCTTCTGCCAGTTGCGATTCATTCTGCCTCAGTTTTATTTCATTTGAATTTCAAATATGTCATATTCATTCACAATACTAGAAAATTCAAAGAGGTTATACAAAAGGGAGATAAGACCTCCCCCCTTACATCACTGTCTAGACAACGGACATCTTCCCAACGTCGATTGTTGGATGTTTCTCCATTAAAGTTGGCCCGTATGGTGGAAACTCAGGAGTGCTTTTTTTTTTTTTTTTCTATTGATGCTCCAGTCGTGTGGAACAATCTGCCTGAAATTTTATCATTTGATTGCACAAAGACATTTAAGATAATGCTCAAGACCTTTATGCAGGTTTTTAATTCTTAATACTTGAAGTTCTTATAGACTGTTTGTTTGTTTTTAGACTTTTAGTTGTTTTTAGCCATAACATGACTGACTTTAACCTGTTTGTTAGTATTTTAATTGTACTTTTATGACATTGTCAAAGCTAATCTATATTTATTATGCATGTTTAGTTGTAAATCGCTTACAGCTTCAGCAGTAAGTGATTCATGAATGTAAGTAAAATCAAAGTAAAAAAGTTGAGTAAAACTGCAGTTTTCAACTCAATAGACTGAACCTTAAGTCAATTTTGAAACCACTTATACATTGTACCCATGGGACTGTAAGCTTTATTTTCAAAGGACCTGCACCCCCCTGGCAAGTGGTTTCCCCTTTTGAAAATAAAGCCAGCTCAGGAACAGACCCAAATCATGGCAGGTATATTAAATACATCCCTGGGAAGTATGCACAGGGCTTAAAGTTAAAGCCCCATTTCTACTCTTCCTTCCCTGACCTGGCCACGTCCCTTCTCTGTCCTTTTTTACTGCAGATGGGACTGAGCAATTTTTAAGGGGAGATTTAAGTAGTGCTTTTTTGCACTACTCCTTTAGTAGCGTTAAGTTAAACTAATTCTTTCTCTCTTAATGGCCCTGAATTGTACACCCTGTTTATTGTAACTTTCTTTCTAGTTAAATGGTTTTCCCCTGGTTATGATGTAAACCGGTACGATAAGACTTCGTCTTGAGCATCGGTATAGTAAAAGAATTTAAATAAAATAAATAAATAAATTTTACATGGGTAAGTGTTGCGTCCTTCAGTCCTCGACGGCTTCGCCCCGTTTGCTTCACCTTATTCACGGCTCCTCCCGCTTACCTGGGAAAGATGGCTACCGCAGCGTCGTCTAGCTGGCCTCTCTGGCGTCCCCAGAATGGCTATGGTGCAGCCTCCCACCATTGCTCCTCCCAGGTACCTACTAGGGTGTGTGCACGCGCAACCCACATCTTTGTACCACCCTTGGCGCGAACCTCGAGGGCGCTCCCTCCTGCTGACGTCACGCCATCCGGGTATATTACCTTCACTCATTTGCTATCTCTCCGAGTTAGCAAGGACTCAAATCCGTTCCTGTCTACGCTACTCTGCCGCTTCCGTGCTGCCGCAGGAAGCTCTCTCTCTCTCTGCCCTTCGGGGTATATGCTAACCTGGGTACCCGCTCCTCGGGGGCCCTCTGCTTTTCTTTCAGGTGCCTATCAGGGAATAGGTACTTGCTCCTCGAGGGCCTGCTCTCCCTGCCTCTGTGCCTGTACCTTCTACAACAAGAGCTGGTGGAATCGCATACCAACAGCTAACACCTAGTGCTGCTCCGGAGGAGCAGCAACTTAAAAAAAATTAACAAAAAAAAAAAAGATAAGGTAGGGTAGGTTTAGGGGGTGGAGAGGGGTAAGGGAAGGTTAGGTAGAGGGGTAGGGAAGTTCCCTCCCAGTCTGCTCCTTAATTGTACTGGATGGGAACTGGGGAAGGCCGGGATGTGTCGCCGCACAGAAATTTCATAAGTATCCCTCCTTGCGCGCGCCACCCGCACGTGGGCACGCGGATTATAAAATCCAGCGCGCATGTGCATGTGGCCCCTGGATTTTATAACATGCGCATGCCGACGCGCATGTTATAAAATCTGCATGTGCGTGCACAAGGAAGTGTACTCACATGGACGCGCGCACCAGGAAGTGTACTCACATGGACGCGCGCACGCTTCTTTTAAAATCCACCCCTATATTTGGAAGTTAAAGTGGAGAATAACAAGAAGGAGTTACATTCTACTGAAGAGAAGATAAAGAAAATTGAAGTTAAAGAAGATTATTTAATGAAGGATTTTTTTTCCAGCATAGCAAGACTGAAGGAGTTGAAATGTAATAAGATGATGTATGTCAATGTTTATACGTTTTCCTAAGATGACTACGGTTAGTCCGTCTTTATAAATGTTTAGAAGATATCTTTCTGACATTTTGAAAATTCCTTCACAGTCTCTTCCTTCTGTTTTCAGGGCCTATTATCTCCCTTCTTTTGTTGAGATGGGAGATGAACTGGCCCAGACCTCTCAAATTTCTTTTGCTTTGAATTTAACAGGTTTTGGAACAAGACAATGAGAAAAGTGTTCTTGCCCCTTTGCTTGTCAATTTTATATTTAAAGCTGGACAGGGTCTAGGTTCTCCAATTTGTTTTTTTCAAGCATCAGGAAACAAAGTTCTTAAATTATGAGAGTTAAGTCTTTCCGGATGTAACCAAAGCCATGCAGAAGAAACGTAAGCAATTTTTGTTAAGACTTAGAGTTCTGCAGATTTGAGGCTCTTTTCTGGTTTAACTTCCCATGTAAGTGTGTCATCAAATATTTAGCTGTAAGATACATATTTTATGAATCCTCTCAACTTGTGGCTTTTTTGAGTAATAAATTGGCCCAGAAGCTAGTTGCTGCTCTTCTCCCATCGCCACTGCTCCTCCTTAATCCTCTGTTCTCAATCCCGTGAGTGTCCTTTTATTTCCTTTGTTGTTAGAATTTGATCCTGTACTGCTTGGAACCTTGTATCCCTCCTCTATTGGTGGTAGAACTGATGATTTTTCTCTTTGGATATATAGTTATATATGTTTTTGCTTTCTTTAACAAGACAAGTGTATACAAGAGTTCTTTTCTTGGTTATGTATTAAAAATGGATAATAAATTTAAAGTAAAGGAAAAAAAAAAAGTAGCCCAATGTCAATAGTCCAAGTAACAGAAAACCGGAACAATAGTCCTTGTTTATAGGGATCTGTTATTGAGTGAACTATACCAACAAAAGTGCAGCTCCCTTAATAGCTGATTCCTCCAAACAAGAAAGGTCCATCTCAGGCTGCCTGGAACCATCCAGCGAAGGGAACCAACTGCAAGGTTCTCAGGAACAAACAGCACCTGCAAGAAAAAAACAATTGATGGTTGAAGACAAGGCAATCCTCTCAACATGGATCTTTGATTTTGGAAATCCTGTTCAAAAGAACTGAATACAGTGATTCCAGTGTATTCAGTTCATCACTGGAAACAATCCATGCACTGATAAATCTTTGAGCAGTATCGGTCAGGGCTAGTGGCTCCAGCCAAGGTCCCAGATGCTGACAATCGACTGGAAATGGCATCAGCTCAGGAAACTCTGGTTTTCTGTCTTCAGTAGTATGGCTTTCAGCATCATACTGGTCTGCTCTGAAGGTCTCTGGCCAGAGAAACAATTTTCCTTCCCTGGCTCCTTCTTAGGGCTGGCATCTCTCCATAGCTCTTCTTTTTTTGAGGTGGGAGCCCCTGAGGAACTCTTAAGAGTCACAATTCTCCTCTGAGGTGATAACCCAGCTCCCTACTCCTGTGATAGTGCAGGGACTGGTGCAAAAAGTTTCTCTTTCTAGCATGGCTCTTCTCATTTAGAAGTACATTCAGACTAAAGCAGGCTTTAGGACACAGCAGTTCATCTTCTCAAAGGGACACAATGCTTCTACAGAGCCATCACTTTCAGCGGGCACTGCTCCTTTACTTCCCCAGTGACTCCCCCGAGAAGAGGGAAGCTGAAATCCCATCTGTCCCTGCAGCCAACCTCAGACTCTGGTGCACTCCTCACACATGGCCACATGCAAGAAGCCTGAAGCTGAAAGTAAAGACAGTTCAGACTCCTTCCTGGCTTTCTCCTACAGCTCCCTGCCAAACTCTGTGGCTGCTTCTGCAGTGACCCCTTTCCATCGGGCATGCTCCCAGTCTCTTCTTCACCAGCTTGACCAGCCTCTCTCTCCTCTCTTCAGGCCACTGATACTTGAGTATCCTTTTCTTCTGCTGGCGGCAGCAGCAGCAGCCCCTTGGCCAGCCACAGTTTCCCTGCGCTGCTGAACACAACATTCCGAGCCCACTCACCTCCAGCTCCTATAGCTGCTTTCAGGCCATCTCCAGGGCTCGCTGGCAGCAGCTCCTTGGCATCAGAGGCAAAAAGCTTCTGCGATGGCAACTCTTCAGGCTTCCACTTGCACAATTAGTTCCTGCCGTAGGCTTTGCTGGCTCTTCAGTCCTGCAGGTGATTTCTCCAATATCTGCAGGGATAGACAAGGAGGCAGCGTGGAAGACTCCCAGAGCAATCCTGGCCCTGTGGCTCCACTCTCTTCTCCTTCATGGGCCATATTGCTGACTTTCCCAGCAACTCTGTTCCGAGTAGCAGAGGAAAAGCTGACAGTGGCTAGAATTTCCAATATTGTGGTTGTCTCAGTTGGCTGAAATCCCTGACAGCATTTGGGCAGGATCCCAACAGACACTGCCAATGCTGCTAAATCTTCTGCTTCTGAGGACAGAACAAGAGGTTGTTCATGACCTGGCAGCCCTTCACCTTCAAGGACTTTTAGCTGGCACATCATCTTCGGGCTGCAGGCCTCGAGATCCTCTTCAGGCTAGATGCTAAGATGCACAGCACCTCCATTTCAGAACTCCTCTGGGGTGACATCTCCAGGCCCACCGTGATCAGGTGTGCATACCGTGCATTTGCATGTGGCAGCACATCTGGGGAGGTGGCGGGCCACCAGCGGAGCTTAATCAGCCGGCGACCAAAGGAGAGGCCTGTCTTCCATGTATGGGCATGCATGCGCGTACGCTCGCTCATAGCTTCCGCTCCCTCTCTCCCCCACCCCCTCAAGCAGGAAGATCAACTTTATGGGATCTATTAGGTACTTGCGACCTAGATTGGCCATTGCCAGAGACAGGCTGCTGGGCTTGATGGACCTTGGTCTGACCCAGCATGGCCCAACCAGAGTTAGCTGAATAAGTTAACTGGCTAACTCTGAATATCAGATGTAGCTAGTTAACCTACCCAGCTAACTTTATTTCTCTCCAGAACGCCCCCAACTTATCCCGCAAATTCTAACCAGGCAACTAGAATTTAACCGGATATGAGCTGAATATAGCCGTTTACATTATCTGTTTAAATGGTGTTTGTTTTCATATTTGTAGTGAGGTCCATATTCAATCACTTGGAAAGCATAGTGATTTTTTTAATCCTAAATGCAGTACAAATGTTAGCATGCTCTTGCATAGACAAAAATGCCAAAGATATATATTGCATCTTGCCTCATTTTTCAGGAAAATGAATTGCTGTATATCAGTGCTCTTTCAATGTTACTTACTTAAATTTACTATTTTTTAATAAAGAAGACTTCATGGTTAAGGGACTTCACTGTGAAGCTATCTTATCCAAACTGGTAATGAACAGAGATGCTTGCTATTGCTTTCTTCATAATGTACCAGTCTTCCTCTGCATTACGTGCTCTGTTTAGATATAGCAGCTAAAATGGAGGAGTGCTGCTCTCCAAGAGTCAAGCTGTGCTTTCAGCAACACCCACAATAAAAATCATTTTAATGCCTCTACTTATGGTCCTATCCAGTGTTTCCTGATGTACAAATCACCTTTATACAGAAATATGTACAGTAACTGCTAAGTTTTTATATTGGGTTAAGAGGATTAATGACTTCTCGAAATGTGACTGTATAAAATTGCTTTTGGTCTTATTGTATTATCAGACTGTATTTGTTTGTTTTATGTTACATATCCTCATCTTGGACCTTTAGGGTAGGGCATGATATAAATTTGCATAAATAAAATAAACCATGAGAAAATGATGGACAATTTCAAAAGTCATGAGAAAAAAAATGGTAGAAAAGGCCAAATCCATGCAGAAACTGGCAAAATACATGTGTGGCCCTTACTGGTCACTAGAAAGAAAAGTTATAGGGTTTGATGGTGTGTTGATGATAATGGGGAACTTTCCAGTAGATGGAAGTTCAGGGGAAGTTCAGTAGGAGTGATAGATAGGAGTTTCCTTCCAAAGAGGATGGGTTGGAAGGGTGATATAAAAATGCTTCTCACAAAGCAAAGGTAGTGGTGTCTGGAGTCTTAAAAGATAACCTCAGGAGAAAGGGTTGAGTGAGAGATAAGCTGAGGTTCCCATGAACTGAGAGTCCTGAAGTACTTTGGTGGGTGGAAGAATTAAGGAGAGGTTCCTGCCAGTACTGACCATGTGCTCACTGGGAGAAAAAGGACCTCAAGTTATAAGAGGATGCCAGTTCTGCCTGGGGAAACCCAAAGTAATGGAGAGACAGAGAGAGATGAAGAAACGCAGGACTGTGTTTTTCTTCAGAGGGTCTGGAGAACGAAGGAAATGGATGAGAGTAGTTTGAGAAGCATCCGTACTGGGTGAACTCTTAAAGAGTTATCCTGCTGAATTTTCTGGACTGTACTGTTAATCTATTTGCTTTTTGTTTGGACTCTAATTTTTAGAATCTTTTGGAGCAACACTGGTTGTGGACTTGGATTTTTTTCTGGTTAAGTGCATATCTCCCTCCGGGCCTCACTGGACTGAACTCTGGTTTAATCTGTTCTGGGACTGCAGAAGGGACTCTTGCTGTCCCTGCAGCCACTGAAGGTGACCCTCAAAGAAAGGGGGATTACACACAATTTCAATTACACCCCTCATGTCCTCTTTTTACCCTTTATCTTAATATTTTCATAGTTGCAGACAGTGTGAATGTAGTGTATATGCTGTTCCTCTACTACAACTCTAGAGGAAAACAGTCGCATCAAATCCAAAAGCTCTTGACTATAGTACATCCTATGAACATTCAGGAAAAGAGTAGAAAGAGGCCTCGGTCTGCTAAGATTTAGGCTGTATAATTTATCCAAAAGAGAAGAAAATGCATTACTTCTTAAAATAAAGAAACAAAGCCAATGGTACCATATCAGTAAGGCCCTGCAGGAGTTCATCCAGACTCACAATGCACATCTACTGAGTGAACATCAATGATAATTATACTAATAAATACATTTCTGATTCTCAAGGAAATAAATAAACATAAAGGAAAGAATTTTCTTAATGATTTTAGTAAGAATACATATTTATTTTTATTTATTTTAAAAGTTTTTATATACCGCGAAATGGTCAGGATCTGGCCATCTAGGTGGTTTACAGTAAAACATAATTAAAATTTCAAACAAATGGTATACATTCTATATAAAATTATAACATTAATAAAATCTAAACTATTAAAATTCTAACAAGAATATAGTATAAGACAAATTTAACATCGGTATTGTAGTAGAATATTTACGATCAGAAATTGACATGTGGTCTAGAACGGGTAGATGTGAATCCGTTATTTACTCTTTCGGATAATAGAAAGACTAGGGGGCACTCCATGAAGTTAGCATGTGGCACATTTAAAACTAATCGGAGAAAGTTCTTTTTTACTCGGTGCACAATTAAACTCTGGAGTTTGTTGCCAGAGGATGTGGTTAGTGCAGTTGGTGTAGCTGTGTTTAAAAAAGGATTGGATAAGTTCTTGGAGGAGAAGTCCATTACCTGCTATTAATTAAGTTGACTTAGAAAATAGCCACTGCTATTACTAGCAATGGTAACATGGAATAGACTTAGTTTTTGGGTACTTGCCAGGTTCTTGTGGCCTGGTTTGGCCTCTGTTGGAAACAGGATGCTGGGCTTGATGGACCCTTGGTCTGACCCAGTATGGCATGTTCTTATGTTATCGATAAAACAAAAACGGTATTGACAATTGATATAAAATATTAATTGGGGTTATGTAAACAGTTTATTTAACTGGGGTTGTAAGCACACTTAAATAGATATGTTTTTAAGTGTTTTCTAAATTCTCCTGTATTTTGAATTTTATGGAGAATGGTATTTTATAATTTTATTATATATATAATTTCTTCCATCACTATATCTATGATTACAAAGACAAATTCTGCAGTACTTAAAATGAACAAAAAGTTAGGACGCTGATTTATCTTCTTGAACATTTTTGGGGGGTCAGGCAGTTTCCTCCCCCTGCTTTGGGTTTCCAGCTCAATCAGAACCAAACCTCTGTGGGGCTACCATGCCATGGATCCCATCATGCACTATCAACCCGGAAATATTTCCTTATCTTTACAACCCCTCCCAAATCACTTTAATCCAGTCACTGCAGCAACAGGCCTTGGCCAGAAACCAAGCCTCAGGTTGGAATCCTGCAATCGGGAGCCCTAAATCTGGCCACTAGCAGTCACCGCTGCACGATAAGTGCCGCCCACCCCCACCAGCCACCAGGGACTGTGAGCGATTGTTAATCATTCTAAACATCTGGAGTTCTGTTCCAATTTTAAATCTTTTTGCGAACAGATGCATTACCTTTCCTTTTTCCTAGAACGTCCTAGCAATATCAGCTTAGCTGCAGGAATATCCACAAATATTTTAGGTGCTCAGCAACTTTGATAAATAACATGTTTTTTCAAAATAATATCCAAGCATACAAACATGAAGAAAAATACTTTTCTATACTCTTTGTAAACCTCTCTCTCTTTCCCTGTTTTATTTCCCATCAGTTCAGTTTATTATGTTATAATTTATGGTATTGGCAAACAGCAAACCTCGAACATTCTCATTTAATTGGACTTGGTAGTGACCCCAGCAGCTTGCTGTAGATGACTCAGCTTGTTAGTCAACCTGCCGTGGCCCAAGACACAATTAAAAGGGTCTGTCATACAAATCTTTTCAGTAATTTCTGAGCATAGCACATCTCTGAAAAGTTGTTTTTCTTTTAGTAAGTCATCTAGGTCTTGAAAATCAAAAATGAAATTTCTGACCTATTAGTTAAAATTTGTAACCTATCATTAAAATCATCCATTGTACCTGAAGACTGGAGGGTGGCCAATGTAACCCCAATATTTAAAAAAGGCTCCAGGGGTGATCCGGGTAACTATAGACCAGTGAGCCTAACTTCAGTGCCGGGAAAAATAGTGGAAACTATCCTCAAGATCAAAATTGTAGAGCATATAGAAAGACATGATTTAATGGGACACAGTCAACATGGATTTACCCAAGGGAAGTCTTGCCTAACAAACCTGCTTCATTTTTTTGAAGGGGTTAATAAACATGTGGATAAAGGTGAACCGGTAGATGTAGTGTATTTGGATTTTCAGAAGGCGTTTGACAAAGTCCCTCATGAGAGGCTTCTACGAAAACTAAAAAGTCATGGGATAGGAGGCGATGTCCTTTCGTGGATTACAAACTGGTTAAAAGACAGGAAACAGAGAGTAGGACTAAATGGTCAATTTTCTCAGTGGAAAAGGGTAAACAGTGGAGTGCCTCAGGGATCTGTACTTGGACCGGTGCTTTTCAATATATATATCAATGATCTGGAAAGGAATACAATGAGTGACGTTATCAAATTTGCAGATGATACAAAATTATTCAGAGTAGTTAAATCACAAGCAGACTGTGATACATTACAGGAGGACCTTGCAAGACTGGAAGATTGGGCATCCAAATGGCAGATGAAATTTAATGTGGACAAGTGCAAGGTGATGCATATAGGGAAAAATAACCCTAGCTGTAATTACACGATGTTAGGTTCCATATTAGGAGCTACCACCCAAGAAAGAGATCTAGGCGTCATAGTAGATAATACATTGAAATCGTCAGCTCAGTGTGCTGCAGCAGTCAAAAAAGCAAATAAAATGTTAGGAATTATTAGGAAGGGAATGGTTAATAAAACGGAAAATGTCATAATGCCTCTATATCGCTCCATGGTGAGACCACACCTTGAATACTGTGTACAATTCTGGTCGCCGTATCTCAAAAAAGATATAGTTGCAATGGAGAAGGTACAGAGAAGGGCAACCAAAATGATAAAGGGGATGGAACAGCTCCCCTATGAGGAAAGGCTGAAGAGGTTAGGGCTGTTCAGCTTGGAGAAGAGACGGCTGAGGGGGGATATCATAGAGGTCTTTAAGATCATGAGAGGTCTTGAACGAGTAGATGTGACTCGGTTATTTACACTTTCGAATAATAGAAGGACTAGGGGGCATTCCATGAAGTTAGCAAGTAGCACATTTAAGACTAATCGGAGAAAATTCTTTTTCACTCAACGCACAATAAATCTCTGGAATTTGTTGCCAGAGGATGTGGTTAGTGCAGTTAGTGTAGCTGGGTTCAAAAAAGGTTTGGATAAGTTCTTGGAAGAGAAGTCCATTAACTGCTATTAATCAAGTTTACTTAGGGAATAGTCACTGCTATTAATTGCATCAGTAGCATGGGATCTTCTAGGTGTTTGGGTAATTGCCAGGTTCTTGTGGCCTGGTTTGGCCTCTGTTGGAAACAGGATGCTGGGCTTGATGGACCCTTGGTCTGACCCAGCATGGCAATTTCTTATGTTCTTATGTTCTTATGTTCTTAATTAATAAAGGGTAGGCCTTATTGATCCAATAATGCAATCCTTGTCAAGTTTGCAGTGGAAGATATTATAGATTGTAACACCAGTGTTACTCTAAGTCTGGTAAATAAGAAACATTTACAGCAGTACTTCATTCCAGCACTGGAGAAAAGAAACAGAATGAAATAAAAAGAATATACATATAAACAGTATAAGCTACTAAGCTTTAATCAGGTTTCCAGATCCACAGAACACTCAAACTAGCAAAGAAGATTACTGTCAGCTACTTTGGAATAGCAAGTGAGCACAGCAGAGAAATCACAGATTTTTTTTTCTAGTGAATTTTAGTATTTCTGATAGGTGCCAGATTTACAGCACTGGAAATGTATTTACAGAACAGGTAGAGAACAAGCATTGACAGTAGAAGCTTCCCCATACAGCCCTGCCAATGTGACTGAACCCTGCTCTGGAGAGACGAGCTATAAGAATAATTGTTTCTATGCCTGTGCAATCATTTGCCTTTCTGCCTCATCTGACAGCTAGTGTACCAGTTATTGTCAAATGATGACGGGGCTTCCACTGGAACTAAACTGAAACCACTTATATCATACGGGCCACCAAAACGGCTTTAACTGAGCTGACCCAGAGACCTAGAAGAGAGAGGGTTCTGTAACCGTGTGTCCATTTCCTTGACCCGACTAGCCCTTCCCCCCCCTTCGACACCATCCATAATTTCATTTGGTGCTTAGCCATAATCGATGTTTAGTTGGCAACACAACACTATCACAAACTTCCTAATAGGGAAGAAAACCGAAACAGCACGAGGAGAAAGAAATTTAATGAGAGGAAAAAAACAGTTTTGGTAAATTATAGATTCTTAGAAGTCAAATACATACAAGAAAGAGAAATTCATATTCCCACAAGTCTAGAAAAGACTAGAATATTTAAAAGATTGTAGAGACAATGATTAAATTACCCATGTTGAGGCAAACCCTGTGGGCAGTTTTTACTCATGGGCTCTGCAACAATTAATCACGAAAACTTGATACTTTTTAGGCATAGGAAGGATGGAAAACTTATTTTCATTTTTTGTTTCATTTTGGGGGCTTCCCCCCCCCCCCCCCCCATGAATTTCATTCTTTAGTTTAGAAAAAATGAAATAAACATTGGGGAAAAAAAAAAAAAAAAGCAAACCCAAAAGTGGAAAAAGAAAAAAAGGACCAGAGCCTCCGAGGGCTTCTCGTGCCTCCCACCTACCCCTCCCACCCAGAAAAATGGTGGGACCAGGATCTTCCCTGGTCCCTGCTTACCCAGTCTGTGAAGATCTGCAGACAAGACCTAGACCCCGGCCCAAGCTGGGACCTTGGTGGGGCCTAGGCCGAGATCATGGTGCTCTAGCACAACCTGAACTTATGCAATGCCAAGGTTTTGGCCAGGGTCTAGGCGCTGAGGCCGCCTGGTCCCAAAGTCTTGGCCTTGTGTAGGCCTTGGCCAGGTTAGGTCACCACTACCTCAGCCTAGGCCTTACACAAGGCCCAGACTTGGAAGATGGGTCCCCGATGCCTGTGACCACTTTATAGCATACACGTGTATATGCACGCATGTTATAAAATAGGCTGAATGCACCTACATGTGCACCTGTTTATAATGGACATGCACGTGTACGTGCAAATGCCACCTCTAGTGTGTAAGTGGGGGGATTTTATAAGGGGGACACACCAACGCAATTGGCCATTTTCCCAGTTCATTGTCGGTTCACCCAGGAAAGCGATAGGACTTCCTAACACCTCTAGTTAAATAGTCTCCCTTTTAAGTCTGACCCTTAAAACCCCGCTCACCTCTTTTTTTTTTTTTTTTTTTTTTTTTTAAGGACTTACATGCCATCCACAGCAGAAGTAAAGTTACACGGTAGGGGACCCCGCGGCGCCTTTGTGTGTGTTAAGTCTTTACGCGCTGGCTTCATTGAAAATCCAGGCATGCCCTGCCTCTTTTTTTTTTGAGAAACTTTTATTTGTGCACATAGTGGAAGTTGCACATGTATGCGGGCGGCTTTTAAAATCTCCTCTGCGCACACTGGCCCGAGATACTCGTGTATCTCCCAGTTTTGGCGCACACGGGGCTTTAAAATTCACCTGCTCCTGTATAGCAAAAAGAGACACTGCACTATAGATGCCTAGCTGAACAAGAGAGAAAGGGAATTTGTACTTGCAGAGATGCTTTCCAACAAATCCATGGTGTTAGAATATTAGCATTTCTTGTACATCTTAAATCGGAAGGCTGTATACACGCATGGTGTGATATTGACTACAAATGCCTTATTATGACATGCCTTACTACTTAAAAGTGACTATAAGCAAAGCACTTGCTACCTTTTATTCTCCTGTGTTTATAGTTCCTTTTGAGCAATATTTATAGCCCTCCTCAGATCATGCACAGAACAGAAAAAGTGAACCGCTATGTAATTGTTTCTTATTCATCATTAAGGTTTTATTAAAATCAATGATTATCACTTCATAATGTATGGTCAAATTTCATAAAACCATCAAGCATTTTGAATGTTGCAGGTATTCTAATGTTTCAGTGTGAGACTGGACTATTCATTCTCAGTTTGTCACATACTTTGACATTAATTAAAGTTCGTCATTAGCAATTGCCTCTGGAGTTTTGCACATGGTACTTCAAACTGAAAATGGTCAAGTAATTACAGTGCTATTTATATATGCAGTATCTCCAGATTAATTAGTTTTGCTGTTTTATTCTGGATAACTATATCAAAGGATACGTTGCAAAGTGTTATTCTTATTTGAGACTAATTATTTTCCTGTGCAGTTTATTAATCAAAAATCTAACTCATCAATCATTCCGTTTATATTTTAATTGATTTTTTAAACGTGCTTTAAGGCCTCATGATGCTTGTGTGTGATAAGTTTCCGCAAACAGCTCAAGGCGCTACTAGCCCACCTTCTAACTCCTAGGCATCTTGGGTGACTGTGCAAATAGTTGCTGGCTGTTTGACTGTTTTTTAATGTATTCCATTTTATGAACTGGATTGCATTTTTGGTGGTTTAAAATTTTATTTTATGTTTTTAAAATGTTTTTTTCTTATAATCTGCTTAGCATGACTGGATTGCTAAAAATGGAAGAGAAATACTTTTTTAAAAAGTTGGACACTGACGTGTGAACGGAATACTGATCACTAGCATTTGGGTTTTTTAGTTCTCATCTGTAGTGGTTATTTCAGTTTTGCAATATTGTCTTGAAATCAGAAAAGAAACATTTAAAAGCTTCAACACACCCAGTGTGATCCATTATGAGCTTGTTATAATTAATTATTTAGAAGTTCAGAGTTCCTGCTTTATTGTGACAGAAAAGCATTTCTTTCTTTCCAAAATCAGGTATAACTTTTCTATTGCTGTTCGGTTTTGTACATTTTACTATTTCTGTTCACACGCGCATGTGGCATATCTTATGCTGGCTTCTTTTCTCTCTTCTCTTTTTAAAAAAATTTTTTTTTAAACCAAAGCTGTGTGTACTGTCTATAGTGCAATATTTGAAAAGTGTGTTTGCCAGCCAATTATCTTCATCCTTTGTCAATTATACTCTCTCTTCTGCTAAGTAATTTTGAGATATTTTAAGTAGCTGTAAGTCACAAATTACTTCCTGCTGGTGGAAGGGGTTTCCAATGGCTCGTGTAATGCTTGGAATGTCATTGATGACATCATAGACAATAAGCACCAATCAGATACAGTGAATTTAAGACTGTTCCGCAGATTCAGAGAAACTGCAAGCAGTTGTTTAAAATATTGGCTACATTTTGGTTTTATTCCTATAGGAAGCTAATATTACTTGTCATGTCTATTTTAGAAGTTCTGCTTAGTATATAAAGACCATACAAAATTTAGAACATACATAGCATCTGGCATTTTGAAAATTCTGAGAACGTCATGAGAGAGATTTTTCTTGGATGGTATTCCATTTTATTTAGTTTCATTTCTTTATTTTTCTATTTTTTTTTCTTTTGCATATCTTCGCCATCTGTTGCCAACTGTCCATCTGTCTCTATCTCTCCCAGTCCTCCTCTCAGTATACCAGCCCAGAACAGCCTGCCCCACATCCTCACCAGTGGTAGGCAACTAGGGGTGTGCATTTGTTTTGAAACAACATGAAAAATGCAGTGAAAGACTCTTTGAAAATAAAACTAAAAGAGAAACCCAAAGACATTTGTCTTCCTTTACTGCCTGCTTCCCTAATGCTTTACTTTAGAATTGATTTGTGTAGGTGACTGCAAGCTTTGGGGCCAATGCAATATAAAGCGGGTGCTGAAAAGTCAGCGCCCGCTTTCCTAATGCGCGCATGGCGCCCACAAGTGGGGTGACATGCAATACTCAAATTAGGGGGTCGCGCTAGAAAGGAGGCGCTTGCGCAACCTTAACGCCTCTTTGACGCGACCCCGCCACGGCTGCGGTTATGAAGACCAACGCCAGTAAACTCGGCGTCTGTTTTCATAACCGGCGGTCTGCCAGTAATGAAAATGGTTGCCGATAAACTCCAGGCAGGCGTTAATAGCGAAGTGATAAATGTGCGTCTGAGACACACATTTATTTTTTTGCATGCGGAGTGAATGAGTAATAGGCTCATTCACATGCATTTGCATGTGATAAGCACTGTTAGATTCACTCTGCGTTCGATGTGGGTTAAATAGGCGCAAATCCCCCATTGCATTAGGGGGTGGATTAACGCCTATTTAACCTGCGTCGGAGTGCGGGTTATATAGTGCGCTCGGCTGAGCTCACTGTATTGCATCTGCCTCTTTGAGATTCTGTGTGCAAGAGCCCCTCCCTTCCACAGGGGTCACCTGTAGACCCAGATCAGGGTTTATCCACTGGGGAATAGGCTTCTTCTGTAAAGCCCAAGGGGAATTCATGCAATTCAAATGGAGTCCACACCCAGAATTTTGTTCAAAACAAAAAAGCAGAACTGATTTAGAGTCCTCCAAATCAAAGTTCAGTAAAAAGCTGAAAAATCAGCACAACAAATTTTAAGAGAAAAAAAAAAAAGCACAGATTTTCTGACAGTCCCAACAGTTCAAAAATAATTACTCACTCACTCTCTCTTGTCATCTTCATTTGGAATTGTACTGAAGTGTTTTCCTCTCAAGCTTCAAGGTTGATTGGGAAACTTCCCCTGTGTCCACATTTTGCTAGCCACAGAAAAGAATTTGGGCCCCATGGATATTACAAATCTCTCCAGCGGATACACCCAGAATACTGAGAGAGCTCAGTGATGTGCTGGCGGGTCCGCAGAAGGATCTGTTCAATAGATCCCTGGAAACTGAAGTAGTGCCACTGGATTGGAGAAGAGCGATGGTGGTCCCACTTCACAAGAATGGTAGCAGAGAGGAGGCCGGAAACTATAGGCCGGTTAGCCTCACCTCTGCGGTGGGAAAATTAATGGAGACTCCACTGAAGGAAAGGATAGTGAATTATCTATAAACTGGTGGGTTGCTGGACCTGAGGCAGCATGGATTCTGTTCTGTCAGACAAATCTGATTGATTTTTTTTTTTTGATTGGGTGACTAGAGAATTGGATCAAAGAAGAGCTCTAGATATGATCTACTTGGATTTCAGCAAAACTTTTGATACGGTCATAGGAGGTTTGTGAATAAAATGAGAAGTTTTGGGAGCACCAAGATGGTGGCATAGATTACAAACTGGTTGAACAATAGGAGACAAGACTGTAATGGTAAATGGAACCTACTCTGAAGAGAAAACCATGTTAAATGGATCGGTTCTGTTTAATATCTTTGTGAGTGACATTGCGGAAAGGATAGAAGGTAAAATTTGCCTATTTGCAGATGATACTAAGATTTGCAATAGAGTGGACACACCTGAAGGAGTAGAGAGAATGAAAAGCGATTTTAAGAAAGCTGCAAGAGTGCTCAAAGATTTGGCAGCTGGGATACAATGCCAAGAAGTGCAGAGTCATGCAGCTGGGGCGTGGTAATCCAAAAGAGCCATATGTGATAGGGGATGTAAGACTGATATGCACGGACCAAGAAAAAATTCTTGGGGTAATAGTGTCTGAAGATCTGAAAATGGTGAAACAATGTGACAAGGAGATAGTTAAAGCCAGAAGAATGCTGAGTTACATAGAGAGAGGAATAACCAGTATGAAAAGGATGTGATAATGCCCTTTTACAGGTCTTTGGTGAGACCTCACGTGGAGTACTGTGTTCAGTTCTGGAGTCCATATCTGAAGGGGGATAAAGACAGGATGGAGGTGGTCCAGAGAGGAGCAAACAAAATGGTGTGAGGTCTATATCAGAAGAGAGGAGAGGCTGAAGGATCTGAATATGTATACTCTGGAAGAGCAGAGGTGCAGGGGAGATATGATACAGACCTACAGATGCCTGAAAGGTTTTAATATTGCACAATCATCAAACCTTTTCCATTGGAAAGAAATTAGTAGAACTAGTGGTCACGAAATGAAACTTCAGGGAGGACACCTCAGAACCAACGTCAGGAAATAGTTCTTCATGGAGAGGGTGGTGGATATCTGGAATGCCCTTCTGGAGGAGGTGGTGAAGAAGAAAACAGTGTGAGAATTCAAAAGGGCATGGGATAAACAATGTGGATCCCTAAAACTAGAGGATGGAAATGAAGAAAAGAGTGCATGCAGGTTACTTGCTGTTGCAGCAGTTACTAACCTTAACCAATAAGCCTACATACTGTTAATGCAACTCCATCAGTGCTCTCTACTTCAACAGCAAGTGGTTACAAGGAATTGGATTCATAGGGCCCTGACTTTTTTATGGTTTGGGAAACTGATAAGCATGGAGGTAACCTGCATGGTGCAGCAGATACTACCATAAGCTTGCTGGGCAGACTGGATGGACCATTTGATCCTTTTCTGCCATCATTTCTATGTTTCTATGAATCCAAAAGAAAAGAATCCAGAACCCTTCTGTCTTTATGCTCTGGCTCCTTACTAATCCTCAGCATAACCTGTGTTACTCCAGGACTCTTAACAACTCCTCCCAGTGCCTTATTGAAGCACCCTATATATCACCTCCAAATCCAACTCCCTGGGAAAAAGGCTTCCTTTAACTCACTCTCTTAACTCTCATCTCTCTGTACCTTCCATTGCTGGAAAGTTCTATGTTTTATTGAATATTACACTACTAATGAACCCAGAAGGGGGTCATGTGCATATATAAGATGATTAGCATTTTTAAAATTATTAGTATGATTATTAGTTTATTTATTATTTAGTCTTATTAGCTTGGTATGACCCATGGATTTTCTGAGGGTGGGGCATGAGCAACAATTTCAAGCTGTCAAGAGTGTGGCTTAATTGTCTTGTGGCTTTGCCTGATTCATGCTATTATTAATTCTGCTTTTGCTATATGTTTTTATGTATTGTATACTTCCTTGAGCTGTTCTTGAAATATAAGCTAATAAAATAAAGAAAAAGTATGAATAGTTTACAGTATAGTGAACTTAAGATTAATTGAACAAGCTCATACATGGTATGAAAGTATCCCCATGGCATAGTGTGCCTAGGTGTTCCCATACACTAACTTGTTTTATATTCCACCCAATCTGGACATATAGTTCTTGGCAGATTGTATTAAAAACTATAAAAATATCCAAATTAAAGCAAGCATTCTTGGGTTATGCTTTGAAACTGTGTCCCTTTAGGCCCTGTGACCTAACAGCTCATAAAACCCCATATGTGTTTGTGTACGTCCTCTAGAGGGTGCTTGTCTAATATTTAATGTGGTTCTGCAGGAAGAGTCTGAATAATTAATGCCTTCCCTGCACAGCTCCTGTAACGCCACGGAAGATTCCAGCCTCTCAATAGGCTCTTAGCCTGAGCTGTCCCATTGCCTATAGGAGGTTCATGCAGAACAACCTGGGTGTCTCTCCTCCTCCTTTCTAGAGTAATCTCTGGAAGAAGCTATTCTTAAAATCAAAATTACTGATCATATAAATAGGAATGGTTTAATGGGGAGAGTCAACATGGGTTTTGCAAAGGAAAATCTTGCCTGACTAATTTACTATACTTTTTTTGAAGGTATAAATTGACATGCATGTAAAAATGAGCTGATTGTAGTGTATTTGGATTTTCAGAAGGCATTTGACTAAATCCTTCATGAGAGACTTCTCAGGAAATTGGAAGCTCATGGGATCAGAGGCAGTGTCTTATAATGGATTGGTAACTGCATAAAAGACAAGAAACAGCATAGTACTAAATAGTCAGTTTTCCAAATGGAGAAAGGTCATTAGTGGAGTGCCTCAAGGGTCTGTACTGGAATCTGTGCTGTTTAGCATATTCATAAATGATCTGGGAAAAGGAACAACAAGTGAGGTAACCAAATTTGCAGATGACACAAAATTGTTTTGAATCATTAAAGCAGCAGCAGATTGTGAGGAACTGCAGAAGGACGTTGTGAAACTAGGAGACTGGAGTTCTAAAGAGCATGCAATTTAATGTGGATAGGTGAAATGTAAGTAATGCACATGGAGTTCTTGTGGAAGGTACCATGAAATTTTTGGCTCAGTGTGCAGAAGCAGTCAAAACGTAAAATAGAATGTTAGGAATTATTTGGAAAGGAACAGAGAACAAAACTGAAAATATCATAATGCCTTACCATAGATGCATGGTGTGACTGTCTCTTGAGTATTGTGTGCAATTTTGGTCACCAGATCACAAAAAAGACATATCTGACACAGAATTAAGTACAGAGAAGGGTGACAAAATAATAAAGAAGATAAAAAAAAAAAAAGCTCCATTATGGGGAAATGCTAAAGAGATTAGGGCTCTTTAGTTTGGAAAAAAGATGACTAAATGAGGACATGACTGTGATTTATAAAATAATGAGTGGGGTGGAACAGGTAAATAGCTGCAACCCCTGGTGGATAATCCCATATAGAGGCCTGAGGATATCCACCTCAGTTTAGATATTAATGCCCGGATTTTAAAAGCCCTACCTGCATAAACTCTGGGCTTTGTGCACGAGCAGGCCTTGTGCTCGCCAAGCGAATGTTCGAAGGGGCCCAGCTACAAGTGATAGGCTTCTTCGAGGGGGTGAGCTGGGGGATGGGGAGGGGCGAGGTGGGCTGGGACAACGCCATTGATCGTTGTCCCAAAAACCCAGCTGCCAGCCCGCACAATTTACTTCAACTCGAAAAGAAAAAGGTAGGGTTTAGGAGGAGGGGAAGGGAGGTTAGGTAGGGGGGTAGGGAACTGGGGAAGGCCGGAATCAGTCACCACACGGAAATTGCAAAAATCCCCCCCCCCCCCCCCCCGTTGCGTATGCCGCCCGCACATACGTGCGCAGATTATAAAATCCGGAGCTCTGCCCACGGATTTTATAACATGCGCATGCATGTTACAAAATCGGCGCGTCCATATGCACGTGCCAGGAAGCGCGTGCACGTTATAAAATCGGAGCGTCCATATGCACGTGCCAGGAAGCTCGTGCACATTATAAAATCGGCGCGTCCATATGCACGTGCCAGGAAGCTCGTGCACATTATAAAATCGGCGCGTCCATATGCACGTGCCAGGAAGCTCGTGCACATTATAAAATCGGCGCGTCCATATGCACGTGCCAGGAAGCTCGTGCACATTATAAAATCGGCGCGTCCATATGCACGTGCCAGGAAGCGCGTGCACGTTATAAAATCGGCGCGTCCATAAGCACGTGCCAGGAAGCGCGTGCACGTTATAAAATCGGCGCGTCCATATGCACGTGCCAGGAAGCTCGTGCACATTATAAAATCGGCGTGTCCATATGCACGTGCCAGGAAGCGCGTGCACGTTATAAAATCTACCCCCAAGTATTCAGTTCTCACTTCAAATTCTCTGAGTGTCCAGAATTTTCTGGGGGAAAGGGGAGAATTTAACTTCTAGGCCCTTTTACATTGCTTACCTATTAAACTGTCCTTTTAGTCCCTTGTAAACAGTACTGATGACCTCATAAAAGTAGACAGCAGCAATAATCAAGCTGGAAGTTGGATAGTTTCCAACTCAGCTTTACTGATAGTTGAAAAGATGGATGAAAAGTTCTTTACAGCTCCTTGATGTTAAAGTCCGATTGATTTACAATCAGAATTCTAAATAAATTTGTGACCTTCTACTTCCAGCCAATGTCTTCAATTGAATAAAGCCAATTTGTTAAAAAAAATTCACTCCTCCTCCAGTCCAATTAATAAATGTATTTGTTGCTTCTCCCCATTGTGGAAAGGTTAGATTTTAATCCTAATTAATTAAGACTGAAAAGTCCTAGTTCTCATACCTCTCCTGCAGTCTTCCGTGTTCTCCTCTTTTCTGCTGGCAGTACCGGACTGGCACCGTGTTCTTCCAAGCGTTTCTCAGCTGGGTCAGCAGTGAAATGCTCTTGAACAATACTCTCAAACGCCTTCTCTCTGGTAATGGAGGTGAATCCATTGCTCCTTGAAGACACGGTTGCCCTTCAGGTTCTTCCTAGGTGAAAGCCACCACTTCCTGTAGATGACACAAAATCTGAGTCCATGGACTACAGGGCACTCAGGGAATATAAAAAGAAAACATCTTCCTTAAGGGGGGAACCAAACAAGAGGAGGAAGGGTGGAAAAACTTCCTCCACAGTTAACAAAAGGTCTCCAAAAACCTGGACAAAAGTAGGTAGAGGTAGGGCACTTTGTCCAGTTCTTTACCCAGGCCTCTGTCCACAAAAATCCCGGAGCCCTTTTCTCTGAAAAATAATCAGAAGTAGGGGCAGCACAGACAGGCTGTCCTTGAGAGGGTTAACGCAGGCAAATCAAATTATGAATCCGCACCCTGAGATGGTGGCAGGGGTTTGGAAACTGTTAGAGTACACCATCTGACTCTCCCACAACTACTGCTGCCTACATCACCCTGCATCCCTCCCAAGGTATACATTCAATCCTTCTAGACGTGAATTCTTTCAGCCGAATTTTAGAAGACGTGCACGCCAAAAGCAGGAGATGGGTACACATGTTATGGCTGCGGTGGTCCGCAACTGCGACTGGGGTCGGCCACCCATCCATGGCGTCAGGCCGCTTCCGAGGCTCCCACTGTCATGGCTGCCGGCCGTGGCGGTCCGCGACCGGGGCCGAGCGCTTACCCGCGGCATCGGGCCGCCTCTGAGGCTCCTGCAGGAGCAGGCAGCCATCTCAGACGCTCTCTTTGCAGCCGTTGCCGCTGTTAGGTCTGGCTGCATGGCTCCTTCCCTGCCGGGCTAACTCCACCTACTCCGGGTCTGCATAGAGCCACGCGTGTGGCTGAAGACTATATTTAAAGGGGCCGCAACAGGAAGTTGTCGGGACTCCTCCTTTAATTCAGGTATATAAAGTAAGGTCTGCTCCTCAGACCTTGCCTTGGTATCGTGGCTTCTTGTCCGGTTGGTTACTGAGCTCAGAGTTCCTGTCTTGATCCTGGTCCCCGCTGTTGGCCTGCTTCGGTCCTGTTCCGGTACTTCAGATTCCTCCTTCTGCTTCTCCTCTCTCGTTGGATGGATTCTCTTGGCTTGACTCTTGGACCGGCTTCCGACCATTCTCCCAGATTCACCACTGGACCAGTTTACGACCATTCTCCTGGCTTTGCCCACTGGACTGGCTTCCGACCATTCTTCAGCCTCAACTCCTGGACTACTAACGACCTGCTGAAGGCACCAGCTATCTGGATTTCATGACCTGCAGGAGGCGCCTGCATCCAGACCTGTCTTCAGTGACTCACCTAAGTCCAAGCGGCCCAGGTCCCTACAGGCTCCTCCTGGGGGGACCACAGGCTTCCAGTGGCGGTGCCTGTTCAACTGCTGCTATACTCGGCCTTGCCTTCCGACGGTCGGGACCTAAGAGGGTTGATTCTCTCCTAGGTAGCGCTAACCCTACCTCGGACTAAGGGTCCACCACCAGGTCCATAACAGCACAAGTGCACATCCACTTGATTTTATAAAGTGGGGGGTGCGCACACAATGGCCAATGCCCACAAGTCTTGTATCAGGAGAAAAAAGGGGGCACGAGCATAATTTCCAGGGCATAGCAAAGAAATGTGCACGCAAGTACCTACACGTCTGGGCATGCGCCCAGGTCCAGTGCCGTGTAAGTTACTTCTGCTATGAAGGGAGGTGTAAGCTAAACAAAAACCAGGCATCCCTGAAGGGTCTAGGATAACTGGAGAGACTACAGGCTAAAGAACCAGGGGGAATTTGGAGGACCTAGCTCTAGTCTGGGCAAACTGGTCATGGTATTGATGCGCACCTGTTTTATAAAATTTCCCCATTTGTGTGGCCCAACCCTGACTTTGTGCACCTGTGCGTGCCCATTTGCAAAATTATGTGTACATATAGCCTAGGCTATTTTATAACAAGCACGCATATGCACATGTATATTATAAAATGGCCGCATCTCTGAGCGCACGCTGACACACGTGTATATGTGCACCCACGTGCCCGTCTGAAAGTTACCTTCCGTAGGTTTGCTACCTAGGAGGGAGCGGTTATATACCCTTTCAAATAACACTAGGGCTTGGGGACACTCTATGACACTAGCAACCCAGATTTAAAACAGATCATAAGAAGTATTTTTCACTCAGCACACTATAAAAGCTATGGAATCTGTTGCCAGAGATTGTGGTCAAGGTAACTAACCTAGTGCGGCTCAAAAGAGGTTTGGACAGGTTCCTGAAGGAAAAATCCATAAACAGTTATTAGCCAGAGCTTATCCCTGGGAGTAAGATATAAGGGGGACCTGCTGAGTACTTGTGACCTGGACTGGCCACTGACAGAGACAGGATACTGGGCTCAATAGACCTTGGTCTGACCCAGCATGGCACGCATCTTCGTATGTGACTTTTGAAGACTATGAATAACCCATCTTCTGTAACTGCAGTACTAAGTTGGTCAGGACCCCCTAGAAGTCTGGGTCTTAAAGTACTGTATGGAGATTTTCCTAAGTTCATGAAAGCAGGGTAGCCAGTCGCTGACACCATCCTCACTGGAATGGGAGTCGGAATTGAGTTGGCGTAGATTACTTCTAAGGTACTAAGTCTGGGAGTTCATCTTCTATACTATTGAACCAAGTGTAGAAAACCATTCACTGAAATTTCTCCTGTGGATATGGACTTGTATAAATGTCCTCTTTTGTAAAAATAAATCTGACCTTTGTGAAACCACAGCATGGAGAGTGGTTTCAATTTGTCACAGCCTTTCAGCTTGCAAGTGAGATAATATTGTCTAGTGGCTCTCAGGGTCTGGCTGGAAACTGACTCAAACAGGAGAGTGAAAACCATCCACAGAGAGGCCTGCTTATTCTTACTCCGTCTATTAGACTGTTAAACCCATGTTCTGGACTAGTGTAAGCCCTCCACAGGGTTAATTGTACATCGGAGGTCTGAGCTGGAGCATATCATGAGCCCCACTGAGCATATAGCAGTTATTATAGCACCAGAACTGTTCATATTCTAGATGGATCACAGCATAAGGAATAAGACTCTAGCAATTCTTACATGAAGCAAATTAAAGATGTGAGTACACCATCCCCTGGGATATTTCAGGGTTTTACCACTTTCATTCAGTCTCTCACTGTCACTAAAACAGTCTCAGGTTAAATGTTTGTGTCAGTCTCTATATCTGAAAAATAATTACTTCTTACATCCTCAGCACGGAGTTTATCCTCGAAAGCCTTGCATCGTTTAACATATACTTGCAAAATGAATAAGCCGTGTGTAGAAACCCTGATCTGATTTCATCACACTTTTGGAATTATGCAGAGCACCACCAGCAGAGATTCCTCGGGCAATGGCTCCCTTGTCTCGATAACAGTGATCTAAACTGATATTGATTGCCAAAGGCTTGAATATTAAGCACCACTTCCTGCCGCAAATGACATTCCTCTAAACAAGGAATGTCTCCACTGAATCCTCTCTCCCATCGAGTCTTGCATAAGAAAAAAGCCTTGGAATAATATCTCAGTTAATAAGTCGGCCTTTCATTTGCTTCTACTTCATTGGCACAGAGGCAGGTACCACCTTTAAAAACTATCGAATTTATCGAGGCCTAACCTTTTGAGGACTAGAGTCGATGTTATCAGATGCAATGCTTTCCTCAGAAGCTTAGACCTCGATAAATCTGGTAGCCTATAAGGTGTCATCTCTGGAACTCCTGCTTCTGTGTTTGTTATATTTATCTAAGAAATATCACTTCATTGTTATGCCATTATTCCTTTAAAAGACTGCTGTAATTACAGTATACAGTTTCATTTTAAAATTTAATTTGCTTTTCCATTTGTGAATAAGTCTAGAGCCATAAATATAATGGAGGCTGAAGGATAACAGCAGCAATTATTAGAGTGGCCAGCTGCCAAACCGAAGTAAATGTACTCACTTGCTCTCTTGCAAAGCATTTGGTAACTCTTAGAACACCCACCTAACACTTATAAGCACTACTGAATAATGGGTAGAATTTAAAGGGGCTGCCCGCGCACCCATAAACGCATGTATCTCGCCGTGCGCAAAAATATGCACTATTAGGTTATAAAATACTCTTCATGCATGCATGTCTGCAGCTTTATGCACACTACCTCGTTAGGTGCAGGAGGCCATAAAAGGGGGAGAGAGAAAGGGGGCACTCTGAATCAGGATGAGTTTTCGGGAGGTGGGTTGGGGTTAGGGCGATGGTGTTACAGACACATTCAAAAGAATCCATTGTAAAATAATTTTTGACCTTATAAGTGATGAAAAGGAGTTGATTTGTACAATGCAGAAAAACCAGGGGTGCATTGGCCTATTAGAGATTCAGGCATGCCCCGGTGAGCCGATCCAGCAAATCACGTGGTTAGTTTTTGGTCGCAGTGGCCCCCATGCCTGCGGGGCCACTGCGATTTTCACAGGCCTCTAGATATGGTTCTCTCATGAGTCTTTCCTTCAGGAGCATCATCAGCCCAGTCAGTGCCCCGAGTCTCGGCCTACTCACACTCCAGACCCACGCTGGAAGTAAAGGACCTCCAAAAGGTGCCACTCTGTTCAGGGACGGAGCAAAGAAGCCAGTAACAGTAAGGGAAGATTGATTCACCCCAGTGTTCAGCCATACAGTTCCCTCACTGGATGGAAGAATAATCAGAGAAGAAAATCACTTGGAGTCCAAGGATGGTGTTCAAATGAAAAGCTTTCTTGTAACTTAAATGGAATGATCCAAGTCACAATTCCAAAAATTAAAAACATCAAAAATATAATGGCAATGAAAATGGTCAGTTTGCCCATCTTGGGTGTTAGCTCCCTTCTCAATTCCCTTGAGTCATTATCCATAGAGAAAATGTCTTCCCCATGCAGTGTGGGATAACTGGAATGAGGGTCCAACATAGTCAATCCCCAGACACAAAACCTGCAGGGAAACAGTTCCCAAATACAAAAACATCCAAATTCCCTTATGGGTCAAAATCCTAAACATCTTTCTCAACTTGGAAAAATCTCAAAAGGGTTTAGCCCCTTGAGTCCTTATTTCAAAGTTTCAAAATTCTTCTTACCCTTGCTTCTTCAGGTAGCTCAGGCACAAGATCCTTACCCCAATCCTTTGGGATACAGGGAGTATGCCTCTCCCTTCAGACCGATCAAGTTAGGAATCCAAAAATCTCTATCAAAAGTCATTCAATGTCCAACTATGAAAGCGATGAGCAGAGGCCCACCAAAAAGGATCAGTCAAACTCCTCTTGAGACCCTGGATCTCAAACTCCTCTCTCCTTCCAATCCAAACGGCTCAAAAGTAGCTGAAATCCTGGGGGGGATCTCCTACTTCTCCAAGAACTAACTTGACATTTTGGGGGAAATCTCTAGCTCCTTCACTCACTTCAATCTCTCTCTCCTTACGCACTGAAGCACTGAGCATGTTCCCCGGGATTATACACCCAGTTGCCATTCCCCCAAAACGGAGGGGGTTACAGCAATGGGAGGAATCCTAATTTATAAAACCCTACCTGTTAGGCCTAACCAGAAAAAAACATTGGGAAAACTTAGCCACTGGCAATGCCTGGCCACAAATATATTCTTTTTATTAGCATGTTTTTTCTGATATGATTAATGTTTTATACTTCTTGATTTTATTGTTTGTTGTTTTATGAGAAATGTTGATATTTTGTTTTTCCATTATTAAACTAAGCACAGTCTGGCTTGTTGTGGTTTCCAGTTCAGTTTTGTCTGCATGTTTCTATTTATACTTTATGGTCTCTTTATTCTGTATTTGGTGAGGGTCTGTCTATGTTCTGCGTGTATAACAAAGGTGAGAGATTCTGCTAGTGTACAGTTTCTATGTAGGGATCAGTAGCAACCTAACTTGTTCTTTTTTCCTAATAGGTATATTGGTGTTTTGGGATCTTGTGTAATATTTGTAATGTTGCCTTTTCATAAGTAGGATTGTTACTGTTTGAGTGCTGACAGTTAGTACTATTTTGGTTTGGGGGTTTACTATATTGAAATTCAGTTTATGCAAAACTTTTCAAGGGCCAAGTCCACATCCCACAGGCCTAATACCATATGGGTTCAAAATGTTGTTTTGCAGGGTTTTCTGGCTGGCATCACAATAGCGCATGCAAATATTGTATACATGTTATAAATGCTTAAGCTCAGAAGACTGTATTTTGAATGTCCTTTTTTTCATATAAAATCAATTATAAATGCATAATTTTTAATTGTACGTGAGGAGGGTGGGGGGGGGGGGTGAAGGATATAAGGTTCACCTAGGGCAGCTAATCCCCATGTCCCGGTGCTGGCTGCACTGGTTCCATGTGTGAAAGCATCTCTAGCTTTGTGTCAGTACTTTCCCCAGTCTTGGCTGCAGCAGTGATGCATGCAGTCTTCACTATGGCTAAACTTTCGTTTTCATAATCCCAGAGGAATCCAGTGGCATGGATCACTTCTGGTCCTCTCTACCGTGGAATAAGTAGGCAGAGCAGATCCTAGAGAACCATAACTGTAAAAGCGGCAGACCCTGTAGCACACAGTGCAGAGTTCATTTCTGTGAGCTTTGAGGGAGTAGCAGACTGTGGTGCAGCCTTTGCAGTGCCTACACTACAAAGTGGAATAGTCAGATGCTAGTACCATTTTGAGTCAGGGCAGCCAGATTCCTTCCTGGTACTCCCCATTACCTGCTCCCTTCTGTCCCTAACTATCCTCTGTAACTACGCTTGGTGATCCTTACTGACACGTAAGACAGATGGTTCTTTACACACAGTCATGTCAGTTTTCTGCTGTCCTGGAATTCTTTAGTCTCCTTTGACCTCTTCACCTGGAGTATATGAGCTTTCCTACTTCTTCCCTCTGCATTGACAAGCGACCCCCGTGTGCCTGGCTTACTTATAAACGTCTTGAAAGCCAGCAGGAGGAATAGAGAGGAAAAGAGAACTGAACATGCTCAGTTTAGCACACTCATGTTATTTAGCCAATGAATTTTCAGGTTTCCATGCTGTTTCTGACATTTGTTACAAGAATGCTAAATCTTATTGCATCAGTCATTAAGTGGCTTTTTAAAGTGTCTATTAAATTGTTTTATGAACCCACACTAAGTCTGGTTTTGTGCAAGTTTTATTGCATTGGCCCCCTAACGAAAACAGATATAGAGTAGGTGGTATTTAAATTTTTTTTAAATCACTATAATATCAGTTTGTCAAATGATCACATTACTAAGTCATTGAAAAAATACACTAATATATGGAGATGCATTAAACTATGCTTCCATTGAAAGGAAATATGCAAAGGCCAATCTTTTTTTTTACAAATCTCAAATGGGTAGTTATCTAATCGCTGCAAAAATAACCTTGGATTAAAACAAGTGTTGACATTAATATTGATTCAAAGAATGTTTGTTAAAAAGTTTGCATTGCAAAGCAACCACTCATTTGCAGCTCCAGGGATGACTTCATTCACGCATGAATTTATTGAATGAACAGTGTAACCTGGGTTCAATGACAGGGTCAATGACGCTTGCCAACTCCTCTAGTAATAAGCCAAAGAAACAAAGCCTGCACACTTAAGCAAAGGAAAGTAAAATGGATTTAATTGTTAGAAATCAAAGATTTTGCCCTTTGACAGGGGTCTCGCTAGCTTTGGACACATGGGGCCCGTGCTGAGTCTGACAATCAAGTCCTCTGATTCATTTCTACACTGCAAGTGGCAACTCAAAGGATGGTGAATGTCCCCCCAATCTCGGTCAGCACCTATAAGCCAGTGCGGCTGCAGCTCCTACATCTGCCTGGGGGGCCCCTCCTCTTTGCTTCTGCCACCCGCCCACATGGCTGAATAAATATGAGCTGTTTCAACCACAGGGGTTCCTTTCACGGATTCTTGCCCTCTCCGGACCTCCAGGTCGACCCCCACCTCGCCTTCTTTTCTTAGCCCCCATCACACACTCCCACTCAAGTGCTGAGTCCCAAGTCTCCCACCCAGTCTCGGGGTCCCTGCTCTCCCAGACGTTTACCCAGGCCGCGGGTACCCAGGCTTACACTGGAAACAGAGCGACACAAAAATGACCGATTAACAGCGTTGCTCTAGGAAAGGTAAAAAAAAAAAAATCCAACAGCCCTGCCCTCCCACTTCCATGTCTTACCACCTAGCAATTATTTTTTGTATTACTCTTCTGAAACTGCTCTTCATTGTTCTATATTAATAACATCTTCTATTTTTATAGTCTTAAATGTATTCTTATCCCTGGTATCATTCAGATCATTTACAAAAACACATCATATGCCTTTCGTACCAGTTAATAAACAGTTCAGCTAAGAGAAAGGTCTTATAGTCCATCAAAGTACTCAGTAAAGGCACTTTATCATCACTTCTCAATTCAATCTTCTTTACTTTACAAAAGTCCATTTTCAAGAGAGCGATTCATTCTAATTTGTTTTCTTCCTTTGTTTCTGTCCTGTTTCAGCCCTGCTGTACCTGTTATAGCCCTGCAGTGTTTCAAACCTGTCATCACATGACCTCACATGGTCCCCAGCCTTTGGATTATGCATCAGAACCAGTTTATCCTTAGGGGCTATGGTATGGCCAGAATATAAACTGCATGGCATGTTCAATAAACAGAAAAAGCAAACACTTACCACCTTCATTACTGATTCTGCAGGAGCTACAATCATTGAGTTTAAGGATTTGAATCACGTCAGCCTCATTCTTCCTGGCCCTCCTAGTCCACAGAAAAAATTATGTTGTCTCCCTTTTCATTATATTCAAAAATACAGCTGACTCTTTTTTTCAGACTTTAATAGTGTTGCAGTGTTTTCCATCAACCTTATGGCTCTAATTCTTTCCATCCTAATCTCATATTTGCAGAAATTTTGTTCTATATCTTTTAACCTTTTTTTTTTTTCCTTCTACTCTAACCTTTCAATATATTTTTTTTCTCACTAGCATCTATTGTTTATAGTTGTGTTTTATGCTTGATATGATTTCATCCATTGCTAATTTATCTATTGCTTTCTATGATATATCAGTTAACCTGACTTTGTCTACACGATTAGTTTTTTATCTGCAGTATCTCTCATATTCGTGCAAGCCAGTTTTTATTTGCTGAAATGGCAAATCTTTAGACCAGCTATTTAAGTTCCTTCAGCTGTTGGAAGGGAAAAATCTTCCAAATTAAAAAGTTAATGCCAGCAAAAGCTTGAACAAAATGTACTGTGAAACTTGTGCCCAGTTATTTATTTTATCACTTTTGGGCAAATGCCCTACAGACCTTTCTGCAGACCTTTTTATTGGCATGATTTTTTTTTTTCCTGTCAATTCATTTTTCCCTTCCTGATGCATGAAATTAAATCCTTGCTCAAAAAGTACCATGTCCAGTTCTGGAGGCCATACATCTGGAAGGACATTGAGAATGTGGAGTTCATCCAAAGAAGGACTACCAAAATGGCATGCACCAAAAGACCTAAATTTGTATACCCAAGAAGAAAGAGATGGGGGGCGTAGGCTAGAAACATGAAAATACTTGAAAGGTAGTACTGAAGCACAGAAGATAAGCCCTTTTCAATGGTAGGGAAAGTTTAGATGCTCCAAGAAGGGTAGACTGAGGATCAACTACCGGAAATATTCCTTCATTGAAAGGATTGTGAATGTGTGTAACACCCTCCCAGAATAAGTGTTGGATGCTTTAGCAGTAACACACTTTAAGAGGGTATGGGATAAACACAAAAAGTGAAGAGAGGGCAGGAGCCCACTCTAGTGACGCCTGAACGATCCAACAGCCAGTTCTGGGGTTACCAGGATGTTTGCCAAAGTGAGCAACTGTGTTGATTTTTTTCTGCCAGGCTATGCAGGTCGCAGACCTGGAACCTTATCTCACTGACCTGGAACCTTTTTAAACTTGCTTCTCTTACTCCCATTGTAGTTGGTGTGAAAGGAAGAGTCTGAGTCGGCAACTGGCCCCCAAACAGGTTTCTTTTGTTTGTTTGTTTGTTTTTCCCAGAAAATTACCACTGGTGGGTAATATTAAGCTTTAGAAGACCTAGCAGAAACACAACCAACCATGCCGCAGGGTCTGCCTGGCCAGCTGCAATGAGAGAATTAACTAGCAGCTAGGACTGTCTGGCAGGCTGCAAATAGAGCAATAACTAGAAGTCCTAGAGGAAACACAGGCACTCAATTAGCCGAGCCTGTTTGGCAGGCTATGCAGGAGACCTAAAAAGTCAGATGTTTGGGCAACAGCCATGCCAGTGTAACCCCACCTCAGTGTGCTTATCCTGCACGGGTGGGGCCATAAAAAAAATATTTCTCTTCAGGGCTGGAACCAGCTCTTTCCCAATCTTTCTTACTTTCAGGGCTGGATCCTTTATAGGTGGGGGAAAGATTCACACCAGGCCCCGGAGGTCATTTTTCAACACATTCCCTTTTCCTTTGTGTTCCCTTAGGAGAGAGGGGACTTATCCTCAAAGTGCATACAGTGAGTGCAAAAGAAATAACTCTGGAGTTGCTGGGTTAGTGTCCAAAATTCAAGTCTTTACTGTTCAAACAATGGCGATGAATGGCACAATAACTCAAACTGCAGCACCACAGAATTCTCCTGTTTTCTTTCAGTCTCTTTCCGCAGTGATGTTTGGTTTCCTTTACTCCCAGTTAGCTGATCTTCAGAATCTCCTTTGCTCTTAACACTGTCTCTTTATTTCTTTTTTTTTTTTTTCTGGATTCCTGATGGGAGGAATCCCCTTGAAGCAAGCAGCTATCTTTGATTCAAAATTGAAAGGAAGGGCAGTCAAAACTTCTTCCTGGATCTTGAAATCCTAGGCTTTTATCCCCAACTGAATTTAGCACCGCAGTTCCTCTTTGCAGCAGGTCACTGACACCTCCTTTCCTCGTGGAAGGTCTCCCCTAACCTGCACAGCCCCGAACACAAGGCTTCCTGTGCCCTGAGCCCAGGTGGCTGTCACAAGGCTCCGACCACTTAAAATCTTAAGTCCAAGAAATATCCTCCAGAGGGAAAATCCTAACCAGCCAGTGAATGGACTGGAAAAGGAAGCCCATCCTGACCCTGGTCAGGACCTCCCGGCAGGGTTTGCCTGGCTCCTCTGACTGGGCCCGATAAAACAGCTCCGCTTCACCTCCTGACTCTCAGCAAACCTAAAGGGACTGCCTCCTGAGCTTTCTCTCCAGAGCTGCTATGTGGACTCTCAGGGGGTCGGCCGTTCCAGACCCTTCAAAGGGAGCTGCTGCATTTGCATGGTAACCTCCCCCTCACAACTAATCTGCACTCTCTCTCTAGCTGAACTAAAGGTTCGCCCAGGTCTTAATGGTGACAAAACCGTAGGGTCCGTCTCACTGGTATTGGTATTTAGACTATTACAAAGTTTGGGTAGAGAGCGGTGCTGGGTGTGTACTAAGCTTGAGATCTTGCGTGCTCATCTGCCTAATATGGGAGAAATCAAGTGAGAGAAATGCCAGGAAACTGTCCTAAGGAGAGGGGCTTACATGTGGAAGTGGTCAGGCTGTATGGCTGGAGGCTGGGATGTGGAATAATTGAGCCAACATGATGGGCCGAGTTGTCTCTTTCTGCCCTCATCTTCCATGTTACTATGTGCCATTTGGGAATTGTGCAACAGATCTGACGCGTAAGCTTTTTTGCACTTTTTCTACCCTGCTTTTCCCTAAACCTTAACTCAGCTCATTAGAGATATCCTGCATTGAACAATGAGGAGGTGCACTCTTTTTTGAAACAGAACAGGAAATGTCAACAAAAGTTCCCATTTTGGTTTCAATTTATTTAAAACAAAATGAAAAACAAAAATAAATGTCTTTTGTTTTCATTTGTTTGTTTTTTTTGTTTTTGTTTTTTTTAATTAACTCTCTCTACCCTAGAAACAAAAATCCCCCACCCCCATGCATCCCCCTGGTGAGATCCCCTTAATAACAAATTGGTAAGACATCATTACACTCCTCTGATGCCTCATCAACATTTTCTGTTCGTTCTGGATCTACCCTTAACTGTGTGTGTTCAAGTCATGTCTTGGTCACATGGCCAGTGAATGAAATACCACAGGCAAAAATATTGTTAAACAAGGAGGTAAAAAAAACCCAAAATGATATGCTTACTATGAGCAGGTTTGTTGATTCTCTTCTCTCTTCAGTGTTACTCACAATTGCAACATTACAATTCTTTTAAGTCGTTAAATGTTTCTAAGTGTGTCTAAGTATACACAAGTTATACTTTACAGCTGATTTAAGCAATAAAATTACACAAGCTTCCTTTTAACAATCCATCAATGGAAAAAAGCTTATCTGCACATTTCCTTAGTAGTGAGAAATAAAGGACGAAACGCTACTCTCCGGTGAGTGATGGAAGCTTAGGATGAATAAATGTCAGCAGAAGCCAGGAGTTCGATCAGTTTTAAACCCAAGGAGCTTATTTTCCCTCAAATATTTGTCTGAGCCACTCTTGAATAAACATGATTCATTCTGAAGTAATAACCCTTCCGGGCTGTTCAGAAAGGTTGCCTGAACCTGATTGTTAAAAGTAGTGTTTTCATATTTCCTGCCCAAGCTTGCCCTCTCACCAGTGTGAATGGACTCTGGAGCCCTCTCCTTACGCAGAACTGAAAAGCTATCCCAGCTATACTCTGAGGGTCAGCCAATGTGGCTTTGCCATTCTCAGTTTGGCCCTCACAGTGGAAGACACGGGCTACACTCAGGAGTAATATTAGAAAGCATTTCTTCAGGAAAGATGCTAAGGGGTAGATTTTAAAAACATACGCGTGCGTGTCCATCTGTGCGCGCTACCCGGCGCGGGCACGTGGACACGTGATTCTATAACATGCGCGCGTATGGTATAAAATCCGGGGCGGCACGCACAAGGGGGGGGGTTGAAAAATGCAATTTATGGGTGGCGACTAGATCGGTCCTCTCCCAGGTCCCTCCCAGTCTGCTCCAATTAAGGAACTTACCTACCCTCCCTCCCTCTTCTCTTCTCCTCCCCGACCCCTTGAAAGGCGCCACCTTTTTTTTTTTCTTTGTGTTAGAACTTTCGCTGCCTCCAGCTCCGCCCCTTTTAAAATGCGCACGACACTCACAAGGCCCGGCTGCACGCGTAACCCCTGTTTTTTTACACTCACTGGCCATTTAAAATCAAGCCGTAAGGGTTTGCTAACATTTTTTTTAGGGGGGGGGAGGGTTGATTCATTATCTTTTTCATTTTGTTCCATTTTTAGCATGCGCTAAAATGTTTTAGCAATACTTAATGGTTTTAGTGTATATTAAAATCCATTTAGTGTGCGTTAAAATGATTTAGCTTGAACTAAGAAACTAAATAAAACATAATGAAAGCACATCCCTAATGGATACATGGAGCAGCCTCCTAGTTGAGATGGCAGAGACATCATGTCTGTATTTAAATGTTTGAATGATAGGGAAGTGAGTGAAGTTGTGACTCCCAGGGCTGGCATTTGCATTAGACTACATTAACATTAACGCAGAGTTAAGGGGGGGCTTCCATGTTCAAAATATTAATAAGCTGCTTCACATGCAGATTAATACAATGTAGCTCATTAATATTAAAATACTGTTAAAATGAATTGCATTCGGCACGGAGTATAGTTAAATTTTTTGCATTAGGTGCTAATGCAGGGTTAGAAGGACAATCCCACACAAGATTCCTGGCAAGAATCAGCCCTACTCCATCAGCACCCCCTGCCTAGCCTACCCCTTGGTCAGACATCCATAGTCAAGAGGCCAGGAGAGAGCCATGGATCCTCTTGACCGGGCAGCACCCAAATCTAAAATAGTACTGTCTGATCTTGTGACAATTTTAGGGCTCACATGTTTTTTGACCACAAAATTGTATATAAGAAATATTCTATAAAAAAAAAAATTTAAATTATGAAGTACAGGGGAAAATGATTAAATCTATGCCAGCACTACTTGAAATTTGAGTGAATGTGTGACTAGATGGTTAGGGAATTGAGGAGGGAGAATACTCTTCCAATGATGCTGAGTGATGACTCTCATCTGAATAGCATGGATTTTGAGTATTCCTTTAATTAGGAGAAGATTCCACTATTGTGCCTCCCATTTTCAGGCCCACAGTCAGATGACTGGGAGGAAGGGACAGAATCCTCTCTGGTTCAGAACCAAACTGGTTTGTCGCAGTGTTATGTGAGCTTTTTTTTTGTTTTTTTGAGAGAGTTATTATTTTTGGAACAGTTTTTGTATTCCTAGTCCTGGCTCTGGGAGAATTTTTCCCCCTGCCTGGAGGAGATCTGCTGCACCCATCCTACAGCACATGAAGGGATAGAAGTGACCCATCACAAGAGAAGTATTTCTGGTTGTGAGAACACTTTTGTGTCCTTTTTCTGGGAGGACGTTTGTGGTCACCCTTCCTGCCCGGGAGAGGGGGCTAAGAATTTCATCCGCTTTGCTGCAGACTGAAAGATCCAAATTTCTACATTTGAGAAGTGAGTGGGGAGTGAAAAGGGAGTTCAGTTGATGCACCCTATCGGAGTCTTCACCCCAGCAGCAAAGAGGACGGAGTGGCTTGGACTCTGGGAGAGCATCTGCGACCTCAGGTATTTGTCCTTCATCTGGGGAAGGGAGACCCATTGTGGCTAGGGGACCCCCCCCCCCCCCCCCCACCCTGTTAAGTGCCTGTCTTCCAAAATTTGGGAGATCATCTTAGTGCCAGCCACCTGGGAGGGACACTCAGAGAACAGCATTTGGCTTGAGAACCGGGACTGGCGCCAAACGAGAACCTTTAAAGACTTGCTGCAGTAAACTTTATTTTTGGAACACCCCACTCGAGTGTCCAGCATGGTTATTGGCACAGAGAGACCGTAGCAATCCATAAACTGTGAGAGGACCCGCAGAGCACGAGAGAGAGAGATTTATCCCCTGCAGTCTTGGGCCCTGGAGACTCAGCCTCCCCACCATTTGCAGAATACACACCTCGCAGCTGAATAGATTGGTGACTGGTTAAGGGACTTAGCCCAGGGACTGAGTGTGTTCCCTGTGCATTTCAGACAAAAATCCTAAAGTAGGGGCTCCTGTGCTCTATATTAGAGGGATACAGGCTTTACTCTTACATTGCACTCATTATGTGAATGCGGGGGTTATTTCATTCCAGTTTTTTAGTGCGTACTAAACATTTTATTGTGCACTATTTGCCAATCCCCATTTGTTCCTACCCTGCAGGCTCCATATTTCAAAATGGTGCCTGCTAAGCTGTGGTTGGCGCCATTTTGGGATCGATAATCAGGTGCAACTGGAGATCGCGCCTGCTGTCTTTTCAAAGCTACAAATGATATGAGATTGGGAGGGGTGGGGGGGGGAAAGGAGATTTTTTTTCCCATGGTGAGGCTGGGCTGAAATTTTAAACTGAAACACTAATGAATGATATTTTGTTTGCCCTTTTTTTTCTTTGTTTTAAAAACAAAAGGAAATGAAAAGGGAAATTTTGTTGAAATTTCATTTCTAATGAAAGCACATCCCTATCCATATCATTAGTTAATAACAGAATTTTGTAGGGGAGGGCATGGAAATGTTTCAGTTCAGTTTGGATTTTCAATTTGGTTTCTTGGTTGGGTTGGTTTAGATCAAAAAAGCTCAATCCATGCGGGTCATTCCTTTCATTTGTTTTCATTTAAGTCAATGGGGGGAAACAGTGCGAGTCCTATTTTTGACTCTAACTTCGGGGTTTTGTAGCCAAGTTTTATGAAACTGTTTGGCAGGTATCAGCAACAGTGGCACCAAACACCAAGAGTGGCATGAAATCCCCATGGCACCAAAAGAGGAGTAGTGGCACGAACACAGCAAGGCAAAGAGCGAGGGGTATGGCAGAGGGTACAGTGCATGCTTAGGGCAAGCATCGCATACAGAAGAACTAGTCCAGTGTCACGGACTCGTTTTACACAGAGAAATCAAGCTGCCTCCATCACAGTCTGTCACTGGCCACTCTACACATACTGCAAGAGAAAATCAATCTCTCTCTCTCTGTTTCTGACACGTTCCGCTTGCCTTCTGTAGAAAAGAAGAGCAGTCTTACCCTGCTGATACACAGTCACGCTGTAACTCTCTGACAAAAAGATTGATCATTGCAGCACAGGACAATGGACCTTGGACAAGATGGTTCACGGCCAGCATTAAAAAAAAGCCTGCTAAAACAGATAAATGCAGATTCTATAAAACAGAACTGGAAACTGTTAAGCATCTCGTCACTGGGTGACACCTGCTAATGTCAGAAGGCCTGTGTACAAAAAAAAGTCTAACAAGGTGGCGCAGCTCATCCATTGGAAACTGTAAAACACTAAAAACATCACTGACCCCGGAAAAGCACTGGGATCACGACCCTGAAAGAATTGCAGAGAATGAAGAAGGTGGGAGCAGCTGAGACGTTCTGTTCCAATTGATAAAAGGTTTGATGCAAGAAAACCAGACATTGTGGTAAAAGAGAAAAGCATGAGAACAGCATTGCTAATGGAAGTGTCGGTACCAAGTGACAATCTTGTGGAATGTATGGAGAGAGACGAGATCCTCAAGTACCAAAGAAAAACACAGAAATAGTCCCAATTGTAATGAGCACCACTAGGCTGAGTGATGTGGGGCGTGGTCTCAGAGTCTCTGAGGGGCTGATTCCGGGGCAATTTCAAGCTATGGGTCTTCAGCACTTTCAGGAGGTGGAGTGCCCTCAATGAGTTTTCTATTGCAAGAAGCTTCCCTGCTTTATAAGTCTTAAAACCTCTCACAGTAAGGAAAAGGGGTTCTCATCCCTAGCCTATGACTAAGCCTGTGTGTCATGAGTTTAACACCAGTCTCGATCAGTAAGCAAGGCTCTATGCAGAAGATTTAACTCAAAACAAAACCTGGAACTGGACTTTCATTTCCTTGTGGCAAGTGATGTTCTACATCTGTTTCCCAAAACCCTTGCACCAGCCCTTAGTAATGACTCCACACCAAGCCACAATTCAATTCCCCAAATTCTGTTTATTCAGTAACAGCTAACGCTCAAGCATAGCAGTCACCGTTTGAAACAGGCATGTAGCAAGGCTTAAGACTGCTCAATCTCTGTTGCCAAGCAGATTCAAGCATAAGGAGAAAAATGCAACTCCTAGTTCCTACTAATCCCGGGCTGGTTTACGCAGACTAAAACGATTCCATGCCAGAGTTTCCATGCGATTGACTACTAGAGTAACCTTACAGTCTGAAGCTCCAATTATATAGATTGCAGCACAAGTTATAGGCAATACATGTAACAGAGAATACATTTCAGACTTAAATGTTCAGGATTTTCTAAATACCACAGTTTCCCTAAAGTGTACAAGGACAGAGGTGATCAAACATGGCTCCAGAGTACTGACCTTTCACTACATGGCTCCCAATATTGGGGGTGTAAAATCCCAAATTAACCAATTAACACACATGCAAACTGCTCCAGCACCAGCTAAGGTAACTTCAGTCTAATATGTCGGAGTGTATACAGCTCAACCTTTCTGCTGATTCTAATATTGTGCTTGTTTCTCTCTCTCTCTCAACCTATGTTCTAGCCAATAACTTTAAACTTAAAGTAGAGCAAACATTCCTTTCCTTGTTTCAACTTTTTCCTTTTAGAGCTGTCACTCTCTGGCTTTCTCAGGAGTTGTGCTATGTCAGTGTGTCCATCTGCTTCTGTCTCCTTTTCATCAGCACTGTACTCCATTGTTAGCTGGTACCCTTCTCTATCTCTCTCCACCTCCTTCCGTCTGTCTCTCCTTGCTGTTCCCCTGTGGTTCCTTTTATGTGAACTAGCAACCTATTGATGAGCTAAGAGAGAGAGAGAGACTAACTCTTTATAAGGTCCAGAAAAGCAAACAAGAAACCGATCCAAAACAGCAGTTGCGACCAAAACAAGGGGATCAGTGAACACCAGGAGTTCTTTTATTTTGCACAAAACATCATAAAAAGCCCAACTCAGGCCAAGTTTCACTCTTTGAGCTGCTTCAGGGGCTATTATGTGTAATGCCGGTGGTTTGTCTCCATGCAGCAGTTCAGCCTCTTTTAGAAATGTGTAAACAATTGCCTTCAGGGCAGACAGTAATGAACACTCTACTCGAATGAACATAAGAACATAAGAAAATGCCATACTGGGTCAGACCAAGGGTCCATCAAGCCCAGCATCCTGTTTTCAACAGTGGCCAATCAGGCTATAAGAACCTGACAAGTACCCAAAAACTAAGTCTATTCCATGTTACCATTGCTAATGGCAGTGGCTATTCTCTAAGTGAATTTAATAGCAGGTAATGGACTTCTCCTCCAAGAACTTATCCAATCCTTTTTTTTTGTGTAAATATTTTTATTGGAGTACAGTAGGTAAAAGAGCATCTGAAAACACACAAAGTGCTAAGAGTGCGACAACAACATCAAGAAGAGCCATAGTGCAATGAAACACAAAACCAAGAGTCTGATCTGGAAGTCAGCTATGAAACACAGGACCCCAGTTAGGTAATCGCACAAAGAAACCAAACTGTAAACCGGTTTTTTTTTTTTTTAACAATAATAAACTACAGAGATACCCTCCCCGCCTCCCCCCCCCCCCTTTTTCCCCCGGGCAGAGCACTGGTGTATAAGCTAAGAAACAGAACATTATCAGCAGAGGTTACGAAGAGCCATATACTTAACTAGTATAGTTAGTGTAACGTGTAGAAGTCAAAAACAGGGGACAGAATACAAAAGTAATAATACACATCATGATATGACTCCAGATTCCTCCACTGGCAGAAGTTTCACATAGTCCTTCCATAATAATTGGATTTTTTGGTATTTCTCACTAGAACTGTGTTTGGCAGTTAAGAGTTCCATATGCATGAGGTTGTGAAATTTAGTTTTCCAGACTGGAATGTAAACAGGCGTGTGCTGAGTCCATTGCGCCAAAACCGCTGCCCGCGCAATAAGAATAATCTTTTGGAATAAGCCCTGTTGGAGGCCAGTAAGTTCGGTGTCCGCCAGCTCCCTCATGCCAAGGAGCCAAAGTCGAGGGTCTAGAGGAAGATCAAGTTGCCACATTGAATGAACTAAAGACTGCAAATACCCCCAGAAAACCTGTAAAGTTGGGCATGACCAAAAACAATGATAGAAATCAGGGTGTGAGGCGGCACATCGAGTACAGTGTATATCTGACGTAAGTCCCATATAATAAGCATGACATTGAGAGTAGAAAGCTTGGTGTAGAAACTTGTACGTCTGGTCCCGTAGCGTGACATTCACCACAGTTCGAGAGATATGTGTAAAGCATGCCTGAAGGTCCCGCGAGGAGACAGCCTGTGGCAAAACCTTATTCCATTTTGCAGTAACGCTCTCCAAGGTTGGTGCTAAAGTCAGTATCGCCAGTGCCGAGTAATATTGTGAGGCAGACATTCTTTTCCCGTCCTCACCAATCAAAAAATCACGGACCTTGTGGCCCTGAAAAAAGGTCGGATTTGCCTTTTGCTCCTCCAACATAAAATGCCGAAGTTGTAAGTATCCATACAGATCAGAATGAGGGACAGAAAAACGGTCCATGAGGTCTTGAAAACTGCACAGCCGATAGCGATCTGCTTCCGACTCCAGGAGTTGGTACATACACTGTAAACCTTTAATTGACCACAACTTGAAGATCATTTGCGACATTCCGGGCTGGAATGTTTGACAGCCACGAATGGGTAAGCAAGTGGTCACTCCCGGAGTAAGTTTAAATTGCCGACACAGCCGCCTCCACACTTGACGCAGGGGCCGTACCACCACACTGGTAGTTATTAATTTTGGAAGGGAGGAGTCCGATAGGTGTAGAGTAGCCCCAGGAGCGTGTGGAGAGAGCCAAGCTGTGTAGTGGTCCATTGGAGAATAAAAAGCCGTGCCACAGACCCAGTCCCTTACATGACGTAATAAACATGCTTGATTATAGCGCTCCAAATCCGGGCAATTGAGGCCTCCCTGTCCTTTGGGTTGCATTAGAGTCTTTAAGGGAATGCGGGCCTTTTTACCATTCCATAGATATTGCTGAAGTCCTTTGTTAACATCTCGCACATCCTGTTTCCTAAGCCATAGCGGCAACATATGAAAAAGATACAACCATTTTGAGATTTCCATCATCTTTAATAGCAAAATTTTTCCAGATAGTGACAAGGGTAAGTCCCTCCACGCCGCGAGATGGGTAAGCAATTTCTGCTTCAGAGGGGTGACATTTAACCCATAAAGCTTACTAGGTAAGGCAGGGATGTGGATACCCAGATACTTTAGAGAGGTGCCCACCCACCTCAAGGGGAAGGTACCCGGCCACGTCGAGTGCAAAGTCCCCAGTATATCCAAAGCCTCTGATTTTTCTACGTTGATTTTTAACCCGGAAAATGTCCCAAACACAGCCTGTAAATGGAGGACATGTGGTAAGGAGGCAGCAGGGTTACAAAGAAAAACCAACATATCGTCAGCAAAGGCCGCTACTTTGAAATTCCCATTCTTGTAATGGAGACCCTGAATAATAGAGGATTCAGCCAATTTCCTTAACAGGGGGTCAAGGGTAAGAATATATAGAATCGGGGATAGCGGGCATCCCTGCCGTACCCCACGTGCAATACCGAAGGCTTCCGATATAGTGTCATTAGCTACAATATGAGACATTGGTTGATGATATAGAATAGAAATGGCCTGTATAATCTTATTGGGAAACCCAAAACGCCGCAGGACAGAAAACATATAATCCCAGGAAACTCTATCAAAGGCTTTTTCTGAGTCAAACCCTACCGCCATGGATTCAAGACCAAGGGAATGCGATGTTTCTATGGCAGAGAGTAAGCGAATAACATGGGCCCCTGCATTTCGGCCCCCCACAAACCCTGCCTGGTACTGTGAAATAATAGAGGGCAAGACAGAATTCATTCTTTGTGCCAAAATCCTTGCATATAATTTTAAGTCGCAATTTAACAAAGATATGGGGCAGTAAGAGGAGGCTAAAGTGGAATCCTTCCCTGGTTTGGGCAAAACAGTAATAAATGCTTTGTTAAACGAAGGGGGAAATTGGTTAATATCACAAGCATGGTTGAAAAAGGCTGCTAAAGGCCCCGCCAACGAAGCACTCAGAATTTTATAATATTCTAAGGTAAACCCATCCGGACCTGGGGACTTATGGTTTTTACCTGTTTTAATAACACCCCGTATCTCCCCTTCAGTAATAGGTCTGCAAAGAAAATCCCTCTTGTCCTCTGGGACCTGAGGCAATCTTATATCTTGAAAGAATGCCTCTTCTTCTGCCGAACCCCCTGCTCTGTCCTCACTGTAAAGTCTTTCATAAAAATCACGCAAAACTGTACAGATCTCTTTAGTAGAGGTAACATGATGGCCAAGGTGGGTTTTTAGGCCCCCAATAAAGGTTTTACGGCGTTTTATGGCTACCATCCGTGCTAGTAATTTACTAGATTTATTCCCATACTGAAAGAAAAAATTTTCAGAGGCTTTAAGTGACTTTTGCGCCCGAAGATGAAGGTGGGAATTTAAGGCAGTGAGGCAAGCGTTATAGGCATCTTTATGCACCTGGGACGGAGAGTTAGCTAACACTCTCTGGGCTGTGTGGAGCTGGGAATCAAGCTGCAAAATGAGTGCGTTTAATTTTTTCCTCTGCGCAATAGAATAGGCTATAACCTCCCCTCTTAACACTACCTTGCTCGTTTCCCAGTATAGAGTGGGGTCTACTACATGCTGCTCATTATTCTGAGCATACTCATCCCACTTTGTCCGGAGATACAACTGAAAATCCTTATCTGCATGTAAAGATCCAGGGAAGCGCCACGTCCTCTGTCCTGTCCTGGGAGCAGCTAGCCAGAGGTCCACCCACACTGGGGCATGATCAGCTATCACAATAGATTCAATATCTGCTGTGTCCACCTTGTCCAACAAGGGTTTGGACAGTAAAATGTAGTCTATTCTTGACAAGGTATAGTGCGCCCTAGAGATATGTGTATAAACTTTATTTTCTGGATTTAAGAGGCGCCAAACATCTAACAGCCCCAGACGTTTACAGAATTGGCGAACCCCAGAGTCCGCGGAGTCCTTGAAGCTTTTTGGAATGTAAGATTTATCCACGCCAGCCTGAAAAACACTATTAAAGTCTCCCACCAAAAGGAGTTCGCCCTGAGAGCTAGTTAGTAAGATATTAGTTACCTTAGTAACAAAGGCTGGGTCCGGAGTATTGGGAGCATATATAGTGCCAATAGTTACCGTGTTCCCTGCTAGAGTTCCTATAACTATTAAAAACCGTCCCTCCGGATCCTTAATTTCCTGGATAAGTGTAAAGGGGATATTCTTATTGATAAGTACCGCGACGCCTCCCTTCTTCCCCTTAGCTTCCGAGAAATAGCAAGCAGCAACCCAGTCCCTGCAAAGTTTCTTACTTTCAAGGGCAGTTAAGTGTGTTTCTTGTAAGCAGGCGATACCAACCTTTAAACGCTTTAAATGTTGGAAAACTTTCTTTCTTTTAATAGGGGTACCCAACCCATTAACATTCCATGAAATTATCCTGCATTTACTACCCATAACGGCCAAGGTATGGTGTGAGCCATAACACAGGATGAATAAAAAACGGAAGAGCAAGCTCCCAGCCTAACTCACCCTCCCTAGTAAAGAGCTGTGTCCAGCCAACAAAGGTGTTCATCACACAGAGAAATACCAGTAAGAAAGGAAAATGAAAATTCAAAAGCATACATAATCCCAATAACACCAGTGCCCTCCCCCCCACCCCCATCCCCGGTCCCATAACCCCAACAACTAGTAACCCGTCCAGACACATAAGCCTGGTAGTGGAGTCAATCATGAGTGCTCGGACCTTCCAGAGCTCCCCCTCCCCCTCCATTTTAACTATATAGCCTTCCATGCGGTATTAATACTTAAGGGCTAGAATTCAGGGAGTCCAAGAACTTCGTAGCCTCTGCCACTGTTTCATACGATTGCCATTTGCCTTCATAATTAACGCGAAGCTTAGCTGGAAACTGCATGATAAACCGTAAGTTCTTGTCAATTAACTTTCCGCAAACAGGGGCAAAGGCTCTCCTCATTGCAGCCACTCTCGCCGAGTAGTCCGGTGCAAGCCGAACGTTTGCTCCCTGGAATTGCACAGTACCACATTTCCTAGCTGCTTGCATCAGTAGTTGCTTGTGATGGAAATTGAGTATTTTCATAATGACCACTCGCGGCCGTGACTGGTCTTGACCCTTGGCTCCCATCCGATGGGCCCGCTCGATTTCTAGACAGCCCTCCAATTCCGGCAGGCCCAAAGCCTCTGGCAGCCATTTTATAAGAGAAGGCCTAAGCAGGTGTTCCTCTACGCTTTCCGGTATTCCTAGGCATCGAATATTAGACCTGCGGGCCCTATTCTCAAGGTCATCAGTCTTAGCAATCTGCTCTTGTAGCATTTTATCAAAAGTAGCCACCTGCCCACGCAGGCCCGTGACTTCGTCTTCCAAGGAGGACGTGCGGTCCTCGATTTGATTGAGTCGTGGCGCATAATCCGTGATCACCTCTCTCAGGGCCCCAATCTGGTCTGACATGCCCGTCAATTTGCAGTCCAAAGCCGCTAAGACTGCTTCTTTAATTTCAGTCACCGTAAGCGAAAGCGGCACAGTTACCTGTGCTTCGCTCTCCTGCATCGGCACAGCCGTTCCGGGCGCCATCTTGGGATCCGGCCCCTTGCCTTTTTCTTTATCACGTTTTGCCAGCTTAGGAGGCATGGGGGACGGCGTTTTGGACATAAACGAGGTAATCGACATAGGCTAAGTCCGTCTTGAGCAGAAAAGGGGTACCGCAGAAGATTGTTGCCAGTGGATGGAGGCGGAGGGGAGCCTGGCGTCCGGAGCGAGATCAGATGCGTCCGATCCCGTTCACCACATCACGTGACTCCTCTCCAATCCTTTTTTAAACACAGCTATACTAACTGCACTAACCACATCCTCTGGCAACAAATTCCAGAGTTTAATTGTGCGTTGAGTAAAAAAGAACTTTCTCCGATTAGTTTTAAATGTGCCCCATGCTAACTTCATGGAGTGTCCCCTAGTCTTTCTACTATCCGAAAGAGTAAATAACCGATTCACATCTACCCGTTCTAGACCTCTCATGATTTTAAACATTCTATCATATCCCCCCTCAATTGTCTCTTCTCCAAGCTGAAAAGTCCTAACCTCTTTAGTCTTTCCTCATAGGGGAGTTGTTCCATTCCCCTTATCATTTGGTAGCCGGCATAACACTTCAGCGGCAAGTTCCACTTCAGACAGGAACTCAGCCGATTAGTTACCAGCCTTAAGACAGTCAGAGCCATAAATTTTTTCCGGCATTCGAGTAGAGTATTCATCACTGTCTGTTTTGTGCAAAATAAAAGAACAACTGGTGTTCACTGATCCTCTTGTTTTGGTCGCAACTGACTCTTTATAAGGCCTTCATAGTATAGGAGGGCCAGCTAATAACTCAAGATGAGGTTTTGGTGGTAGATTTGGGTTTTGGGGCCAGTTTTACATGCAGAGTGAGACATATGAACAGCACAGTACATCTCAGTGAAGATTTGATGTCATTTGGAGTGAGGAAAGTATCACACAGATGAGATTTCTACAATGTTTTCTTGCCCTAGCTTGATAGTACCCTGGTATAGAGTCCATCTACAGTAGCCCTCTTAACTCCAGTTTCAAGCTATTCCTGCCTTTTGCTTAAAGGCAGTCCTATTGCACACAGACATATATTAAATATCACTATATCATCACTCCTCATTAAAAAGAAAAAACAACTTACATGAAATCTTGATATATTGTATATACATATTATATTTTATGAACTCCAGAAGGAAGCTGTTTTTGGTAAATGCAAGTATTAAGGGCATTAGCAGTAAATTTAAGAGAATGAGATTGTAACCAACATACCATTTGGAAATATCCTGAGAAATTAGTTTCTCTTGCTGCTAGCAGCACAACTAGGACATAGAATCAGAGACTACAAGAATACACCTTGCTTTCTCCTCTAAATCTTTTCTTTCTAATATCTTCTTTAACTTGAAGCAGGGAACTTCATAGTCTCTGTCTTCTCTGTCTAGGATCCAATAGAGAAATGCCTGAGAACAAAATGGTCACTGGCTACTCAAAGTGCTCTTAATTTCACTTTCACCTAAAGAAATTGGTGAAATCAGTCCATACAGCTGTCAGCTGGGGTTGGCTGATTTAAAAATTGCTAAAATATGATTGGTCCTGCTCCTTTCTTTTCCCATTCCCATCCTGCTCTACTTTTTGTACCTTTGCTTCCCCCTTAGATTTTAATGAGCTGAAAAGGATTTGGATTATCAGGGGACTGCGCTCATTCAGTTTGGATGATCCAAAATGAAAAAAAAAAATCAACCAATTCGGATCAAATTTCACATTTGGATTACTTGACTGCACATCACTAGAATTTTATGTTGGGGGTTTTGCTGTGCTACTATATAGTGGAAGCATCTGAAATGGTGAAGGCAATGATGACAACACAAAGATAAGTGTGGCGGTTGAATTTTACTCTCTCTGTTAGGATACTGTTTTCTATAAAGACTGCTCTTGTGGAGACCTTTGATACATATATAAAAATAAAACAAAAAGAAGTTAGAGCTCCCGAGATCCAGGAACAGACTTTTAATAGGAAGTAACAATAAAATAAAATAAAGTTGGATTTACGAGTAAAAGCAGTCTGTGACTTATAACCACTGTATACTTGGAGGTCCCACAAAAAGAATAAAAAGTGGAAAAAGAATTTATATATAATCAATTAATTTAAATATTACTGGGTGACTTGTGGTTGTTGGAGTTGGGATTGTTTGTATATGTCCCCAGATTACATTAGGTATTGGGCCTTGAGTTGTCAAATATAGTAACAGAGTTCAAGAGGACATGCAATAGGCACAGAGGATCTTTAATTGCAAAGAAGTTAAGGAAAAGCCAAATATGAACTGTGGTTTATGGAATTGCAAAAGGAAGCAACCTGGTCACACTGGATAGGCTTTACAATCCTTATTGGCCATCATATTCTGTCGGGTCAATTTTCAAAAAGCTGCTGAATGGCATTTATTTATTTATTTATTTAAGTTTTTTATATACCAACATTCAAGACGGTGGTCCCATCATGCTGGTTCACAAGAAACAGGGGTGAAATTATAATAAACTTTACCATTTAAACAATAGTGCAGAAAAGCAGTTACATATAACAAGGAAAACAATAACTTGGAATGAGAGAGGAAATGAAGATCAGATAGTTATATACAAGTATAAATAACATTGTGAAAGGTGGCTATTAACGCTAATGCTAGCGGAGCTTGTTGCATGAAGGGAGTTAGATGGAGTTGGATGGAGTTAGATGGAGTTAGAGTTAGGGAAGGCCTGTGTGAACAGCCACGTTTTGAGTCTTTTCTTGAATGTTGAAATGTTGGGTTCCATTCTAAGATCGGGGGGAATGGAGTTCCATAATGTTGGACCGGCTGTGGAGAATGCCCGATCTCTAAGCGTGATATGTCTGGTAGTCTTGGCTGGAGGTACTTGAAGTGATCCTTTGTAAGCATCTCTTGTCGGTCTTGTGGAATGGTGTAATCGGAGAGGAATATGGAGATCGATTGGGGCTAATTGATGGATGTTTTTGAAAATGGTGAGAATGGCCTTGTAGATTATTCTGAAGTGGATGGGCAGCCAATGGAGGTCCATCAAGATGGGTGTTATGTGTTCTCTTCTCCTGGTGTTGGTGAGTATACGGGCGGAGGCATTTTGTACCATTTGTAATGGTTTGGTATGTGATGAAGGGAGACCAAGCATGATGGTGTTACAATAGTCCAGCTTTGCGAAAATGATTGATTGTAGGATCGTTCTGAAGTCATGTGTGTGGAAGAGAGGTCGTATTCTTTTCAGCACTTGGAGCTTATAAAAGCAGTCTCTGGTGGTTTTGTTGATGTTGGCTTTCAGGTTTAGGTGATTGTCAATTTGAACTCCAAGATCTCTCACTTGTGTAGTGCTTGGTACGATAGGATGAGTGTATGTGATGGAACTGTTTTCAGGAGTGATGAGTAGAAGTTCCGTTTTTGATGAATTTATTATCAGGTTGAGACTTGTAAGCAGTTGTTTGATATTTTGGAGGCAGGATTCCCAGTACAACAGTGTTTTTGCGAGCGATTCTTCGATGGGGATCAGTACCTGAATATCGTCGGCGTATAGAAAATGTTTGAGATTGAGGTCAGTGAGAAGTTTACATAAGGGTAACAGATAAATGTTAAACAAGGTAGGAGACAGGGATGAACCCTGAGGGACTCCTACTGCTGCGGGGTGTAGAGAGGATTCTTTATTATGAATTTTGACCTTGTAACCTCTATTGCTGAGGAAGGTTCTGAACCATGATAGGGCAGTGCCTGAGATACCTATGGCTGATAATTGGTTGATGAGAAGGGAGTGATTGACCGTATCAAATGCAGACGAGAGGTCAAGTAGTATCAGAAGGAAGGCTTGTCCTTTGTCTAAGCCTAGGATGATGTAGTCAGTCATAGAGATGAGGAGGGCTTCCGTGCTTAAGGTTTTACGGAATCCGTATTGTGATGGAAATAGAAGGTTGTTGTCTTCAATGTGGTTTGAGAGTCGTGAATTTACCAATTTTTCCATTATCTTGGCTATGAATGGGAGGTTAGCTATCGGTCTGAAATTTTTAGGATCGTTTGGGTCGAGATTTGGTTTTTTGAGAAGGGGTTTGAGTGAGGCAAGTTTGAGGTTGTCCGGGTAGAGTCCTTGTGTGAGGGAGCAATTTATGATGTCTGCCAGGGTTTTGGAGATAGATTCTGGAATTGCTAGTAGTAGTTTGGCTGGGATGTGATCCGAAGGATGAGAGGATGGTTTCATTTTCCTTAGGATTCCTTGGATCTCAGCGGATGAATTGATAATTCATCCGCTGAGATCCGCATAGATTATCAGTTAATTTTAACTGGTTATCTATAGATGAATTTCAGCAGAACATTAGCTAGGTTTTTGGATGAAACTTCTCCTAAAGCTAGCCAAAAAATATGGCCATTTAGATTTAAGCCTGCTTTTTGTGCGAACAGGGTTGAGCAGTTAAACTTAGCCAGGTAGCCCTGACTAAATCATAAGCCAACCCCAAGAGCACCTCTGAAGCTCCCCCTTTTTTTTTTTTTTTGCCTGGCTAAACTTGGTCACCCTGTGACCACGAGTAGTTACATTTAGACAGTCAGCAGAGCAGATTTTGAAAAGTAGAGATTTAACCAGCCATCTCCTGAAGTTAACTGGTTAAGCCTTTTGAAAACTGACCCCTGTGTTTCTATGGTTTTTCAGTAGCCAAGACAAAATCAGTCTATTAGTGCATAAAAACACCCTACAAAATAAGCTTTCCATACGGGGAAGAGGATTGCATTAATGAAGTATATGATGATATGTTGTTCAAACAGCCTCGCTGCATTAAGTGGTCTACAAAGGTTCTATCTACCTCTGTGAACTGGCATTTGTCAAGGCAGTCTGATAATGAAAGATAGGAAAAGGCTTTTAAATCTACAGCTATCAGTAATTGCCTTTCATATGACTCTAGTACATTGCTTTATAACATAGTAAAATTATGAAACTCTGTTGTGAGTCATTGAATTCAGCCGAATTATATGAACATTGAATGAAAGCCGTGAAAGCTGTAATTGGTTTCGCTCTGGCACCGTGTTTATGCAGCAGGTTCTTATATTTGCAAAGCATTTACGCATGCAAAAAATCACAGAAGCTGGCCATTCAAAATCACGAGGTGCAATTACCTGTAGGCTCTGTGTATGAAAAAACTAGCGAACCAATATCGCTCAGCTGCTGCAGGTAAAAACACTTGAATGCAAAGCCTTGGGGGAGGGATGTATAGAAATCAGTGTAAATAGCAATATAATTATCGACAGAAGAAGCTGTAACTACATGAAGTGCACAAAAGAGAATCTGGCTGATAGTTTGTCAGCATGCTGTCGTTTTTTGGATTTGCACAGCCTTGCTGAGCGCGCTCTCCCCTTCTATTGTTCCATGTCTCAGACATGTCTGTAGGATTTTATGCAGAAAAACTGCAGAACATTTATCCTGTGCGCTGAAACCTGGCAAGAAACAAGAACAAGAGGGGGACTGTGTACCATCCACACCTCTTCCTGCATTCAAAACGAATAAAAGCTGGGTGAACACCTTAATAAATAAAAAAGACTCTAGAATCGTTCCAAATCACTGACAAACTAATAAGTGAAAATCTTTTTTCAAAATACATTTTTTCCACTAGGCTATTCCTCCTTCCTTATAGACAACCCAGAGCAGATTCTTCAGTGCTAGTCAGACCCGATGCGTTACAGTCCCAAAAGTGTGCGGCAATTCAGCCCAGGCAGCGCGTTGATTCACTCTCCATTGCCTCAGCTACAAAGTCAGGACGCTATTTACTAACCATTTTTCCCATAGACACAAACTGGGAGAAAATCTTTAGTAAATATTGCCCCTAGATTGTAAACCTAGTGGGGCCAGGGAAAATACCTACAGTACCTGAATGTAACTCCCACTGAGCTACCACTGAAAAGGCAAAAAATCAATTTCAATATAAATACATTCAGAAACCATTTTCAAATTTTAAAAAAGAAATAAATGACCTCAGAACAGTACTGCATGTTTGGTATTGATTTTTTTTCCTTTCATTTTATTCTACAGCAAAATGGTTCTCCGAGCCCTAGCAGGTTCAAAAAGTGAGCCTTTACTTAACTAATGCTCTGCTGTTGGGGGCAGTCAAAATGCAGAAGTCTGAGAGAAATCCCAGTGAAATATTTCAGCAGTCTACATATACAAATGCATATAGAAATGTATTCTTGCTCGTGATTTTGCCTTAGTTTGGAATAGGAAGAGCAAGTTTCGGAGGGGGGGGGTGTTGTAACTTTTTTTGTTCTCCCCAAAACCGGACATAAGCATGGGCGCTTAACGCCACCAAAGAGATACGAGTGATACATAGTTGACACTTGACAAATAATGGACCAACAAAGTCTCAACAACATAACATCAGATACACATTATCAGTGAAACCACAGTCTTAAAAATTGCTAAAAAAAAAGAAAAAACCCAGATAGATTTCTAATTTTGGGCATGCCACTTCCAAAATCTTCCCCAGACAGCTTCATCGCCCTCAAGCTTACTTTTTAAGGAGAATGTAATGTGCTCCACAACTTTAGTTCACCAGACAGAGACTTATGGAGAGATTTTCCAAAAATATGCAATTGTCAATGGTCCAGCTTGCAACAGATGAAATACCAGCCTTTGATCTATTTTTTTAGACAATCCCTGCTCTTCCCAACAGTTTAGCAGAGCGAGTGCTATCAGAAGAGCGTGCATCTGCCTGAACGTATATGTCTGAAGCCCTCATTGCTGAAACCTTGAAGCGTCAGGAGGACCTGATCCCCCCCCTCCCCACACTGGAGCTGCTTCAGGGTTGGGACTGCCTAGTAATAATGCTTTGGGAGAGAGGACACCGCGCCCCCAAGTTCCTTGTGGGATACACAACAGCGTTTTTTGAAACTTGCAGCGAAGCAGCACCAGGCTGTCCTCTCATGGCCTGTGGACTCCAAGTAAGGGAAGTAAGTTAGGATTTTAATGGATTTTTTTAAACTTTTGTGTGCTCTTGTACATGGTTTTGCTTCCACTTTAATATTTTGTCATGAAATAAATTTTTTTCCTAATGCAATTTATGGTTTCAATGGGTAAATGTTGGAGAGGACAATTTTCAAAGCCCAAATAAATGCTGTGCACAGGGGGGAAAAAAAAATTGGTTTCTTTTTTCTTTAAAGAAAAGAAACCTTTTTTTTTTTTTTTTGTGCACAGCCCTACCATTTATCAGGGAAAATAGTGGTTCATTTCATTAAATACCACAGCAGAAACCCAAAAACAATGAAAGGAAGAACCCTTGCCCTGCCGTAAACCCCCCCAGCGCCACTGACATTTAAAAACTGAACCCCCCTCCCCAGGCTTTCTCTGATCTCCTGCAAGATTTTTACCCCTTACAGGGGGTCTCCAAAATCAAAATGAATCAGGAGTGATCCCCACTCGCTCTTGCCCACCGAGCACCATGGTCCTGACGCTGGCAGCATTTTGTAGTGACTGCCTGACGTAAGGATGCAGGCCGATGCCGTTTAGAAAATGGGACCCGGCAGGGCAAGAGTAACTGGGAATTGCTCCTACCCCATTCTGACTTCGGGAGACCCCCCATGGGAAGGGGAAAGAGGTACCTGGGCAGACCACTCCGGTGCTCTTGACACTCCTTAAAAATGTTATTACATCGAACCCAACTGGCAAGAATCTTGGGTCTGGGGTCTCCTTCCTTCTGAAACAGTATTTTTATTTTCTAACCAAACAAAACAAGGGTTTTCATTGCATTTTTCATTTTGATAGAAAAACTAATGCACATCCCTAGTTCCATGGCCTCGCCTGACGTCCACGGCACTCCAAGCATCTCCTGCCTGTAACTTCCTAACTCCTACCTATGAGTACCAGACCGGCTCTGGAACCTGAACGAGATATAGTCCCAGGAAGTCTGAACCTAAAGGTAGACAAGAAAGAGAAGCTCATTGCAGAAGAATATGACACTAATTGCTGGGTCCAGGGGTGGCGAATTTAAGGGTTTTCTTAAAGAGGGTGGATTCTCTCAATGGGCAGGAGCAAAGGGCTCCCCAGTAAAGCAGAGACCGACAGACTGGGAGCTGCCACTCCGGTTGGCGAATATCCCAATCTGGGGTCTGAAGAGCCTTACTTCTAAGTGCAAACCTCATGACAAGAAACAGCAGAGCCAGGGTGTTTGGTTGCTGTATAAGGTCAATGCCAGCCTGCGTTGAAATACTTGCTGTACACATCTAAAGTAACCCTGGTGTCATTGTGGTGTGGAACTGTACTATGATCTGTGAAGGAATCTATTTTAAAAGGATAATAAAGAAGCTGTTTGCAGCTTGTGGTTGGTGTGGCTGTTTGCGGGGTGATCTGGCAGATGCTTAGAGCTGGCCACTGGCAGTGACCTGTGACACTGGAACAACCACATGCATTTGTTATGTGATGCTGTTCCTGTTTATACCATTTTTGTGTGGATCACAGCACTATAAAACCTTGGCTGTTCTGATAAGATAGGGGAAGCTTTTGAAGGTATTCAATTATTTAATTCATGCTTTATTCTAAAAGAAGATCCGTTATAAAAATCGATACCTTTTAAGCAAACACATGCCACATTTTGCAGCTGGGAACAGGCATGCAGAAAGCGAAAGCCGCAAAGATAAATGGGAGCTTTCGTTCTTTTAGACTCTATGGTCAGAAAATGCTGGTGATGAAGCAACTAATCCAGGAATAGGGAGCTAGAGGCAGAACTAGAATGCCCTCCATAGCAATACCAAGGAGAAAAACTAAAAAGTGTTCCTCTGGTTGCTTGACATTTTTCAACATTGACCACAAAAACCCATGCCATGCAATATGCAACTGGTAAGATAGGACTTCCTGCAGAGGGTCCAACCAGGAATGTGTTAAAACGCTTCACTTTTAAAGGTTTACCACAGGTATTGTACTGCAGATCAGTGGTTCTAACCCGTACTCCTTAGGACCTAGCAGACAACCTCGTTTTCTGGATATCCACCTGAATATTCATGAGAGATATTTGCATGCAAATATGTCATGCCCACTCACTGCAAATATCCTGAAAACCAGACTGTGACTTTGCTATCTACTGATGTAGATAGCAGAGTTACATTTTTCGAAAAAACAAATAATAAAAAAATACATCCAACTGATACAAACCCATTTCTGTAGGGGAATTCTGCTTCAAACCTATTAAAAGAATCACATAAATGTCCCTAACACACAGAATTTCCTGTTGACTGAATATTGGCATAGCGCTCTGCCTGGGTTTGATGCCTGAGGCTGCAGTTTGTGCCCCCAGTCACTCCTGAGCAGACATCAGCGGCCAGTGACTTCACTGACTACCAGAGAAGACTGCTGAAATATTTCACTGGGATTTCTCTCAGACTTCTGCATTTTGACTGCCCCCAGCAGCAGAGCATTAGTTAAGTACAGGCTCACTTTTTGAACCTAACAAGGGCTCGGAGAACCATTTTGCTGTAGAATAAAATGAAAGGGAAAAAAAATCAATACCAAACATGCAGTACTGTTCTGAGGTCATTTATTTCTTTTTTTAAAATTTGAAAATGGTTTCTGAATGTATTTATGTATTGACATTGAGTTCTTGCCTTTTCAGTGGTAGCTCAGTGGGAGTTACATTCAAGTACTGGAAGTATTTTCCCTGGCCCCACAAGGTTTACAATCTCCCAGTTTGTGTCTATGGGAAAAATGGTTAGTAAATAGCGTCCTGACTTTGTAGCTGAAGCAATGGAGAGTGAATCGACGCGCTGCTTGGGATGAATTTCCGCACACTTTTGGGAACGTAACGCATCAGTTCTGACTAGCACTGAAGAATCTGCCCTGGGTTGTCTATGTTTATTTCTATTCTGTGGGCTTTGCCTTAGAACAAATCCTTGGTGCATCTACAGTAGCCTACTCTCTGTTCACTGAAATCACAGAACACAACGTGTGCTTCATCATCACGCTGCATAATGTTTCCGAGCTGCCACTTAAGTGCTCTAATGTGAAACGCAGAACTGTTGTGGCTCTTTCATGATCTCACTCATGCCAGGCAAGTCAACGTCCTGGGTAAGTTTGGAACCGTTATACATCATAGAAACAGAAAATAACAGATAAGGACTGCAAGACTCCATTACTCTGACCAAACTGCTACCTTTTGCAAATGCTATAGATCCCAGTTGATTTGGTTTTCCCTTCACTTTATAGCCAAGGATCTCCTGTGTTTAACCAGGGCCTTCTTAAATTCAGTTGCTTCCTTTGTCTTTAACCACCTTCCCTAAGAGGACCATCGCCAGGCTAAACTGTGCCCTGGGCAGTAAAGGTAGGGGGCAACTGGTCCTCCTGTAATGATGCAACCATTCCATTGCTGTGGTGACAGCAGCAGCATGGTGCGCTGGCACTACCCTGGTGTGGCGCCTGTCTTATCCGTGGCTTCCGATGGACTTGCCTTTTGAACCTCCGGTTCTAGGATTTCCTTTTCACTGAAAATGTTTGCTTTTTATGCAGATATTTGAATTGCTATCATTTATATGCTGTGTCCACTAGGGCATACATACGTAGGTGCTTAAGATTCACCTCATAGGGATTTTGGTGGAACCCTGCAGCATTTTGGCAGCATTCCTCTAAACTACGTTCCCTCTGGCGATAACCTTTTGGAAGTATGGCCTCCAGAACTGGACATAATACTCCAGTTATAACTTGTTGCAAAGACATTATTGCCTCCTTTTTTTCCAACTGGTTATGCCTCTGCCTTTGCACCCTAGCATTGATCTGGCTCTGCCCACCCACTTCTCACACTATTTTGTTACCTCCAGGTCCTTGGATATGATCACCCCGAGGTCGCTACTGATTTGGTGGAGCAAGTGAATCCCAGGGTACCTGAACCTAAGCTTTTGTAGTGTACTCCCCTAAACCCAAGATTGAGAAGGTTAAACTGGTTCATGAATGATAGAACACTAAACATTGCATCAGTCAATCAGATATCATTCCATACAAAGATTCCTCACCAGGGGAATTGAAGGGGAGTCATCTACAGAATTTTAAAACATTGAGTTATCTATAAAAAATTAACTATACAAAATGGATATGTGCATAGGAAGTTATGTAGCATGGATAGAAAACTGACCTGGGTCCAAAACAAAGTAGATGGAACATGGTATCTTATTTTTTTTTTTTTTTCAATCCTAGTACCCTCTTTGCTAATTCTTGCAACCGAAGAATTTGCTGTATCTAACAGCCTCACAGCTTCACATGTATATATTCCTTTCTTCCCTGACCCTCTCTCTATTTTTCATCAATTTAAGTTTATACCTCCCCCTATCCTTTCCCTCCTGACCCTCCCTCTATTTTTCCATCAATTTAAGTTTATACCTCCCCTTATCCTCTCCCAACAGTTATCTTTCGATACTATATTAAGTTTCACTATTATAGCTAAGCCATTTTTCTTATTATCTATATAATTTTTTGTTACTGCATTTATCTGTTTTAATGTATTGTTCCTCAATTGTTAACATACTGTTTTATGTAAAACGCAATTGCGTAGTTTCGTTCACTGTACACAGACGTGATATCTCTGATGAGCGGCGGTATATAAAAACCAATAAATAAATAAATAAATGGTCATAGAAATGGCGCCAGTAATATTAGACAAGCCACTAGCAAGTGTAAAGGGGCCTATGGTCCCTTCACTAGGTCTATGTGTAACGGTGATGATAGTTCTGTGACTTGTGAGATTCTTGTAACCAAAGAAAGTTATTGGTTTCAGACAGAAATGAAGACACCATAACTGATCAGCCAAATCTGTGAACAGTTTATCATAAGCGCTATACATATATAGTGTTAGAGGCGGTACAGAAAATAAAACCGAAACAGTTAAATGCAGAGGCTCAGTGCAAATCTGGCATGACTCTCAACATGAACTTTGAATTGCAACTGATTGAATTTGCATTCTGGTATAAAAACAATGCACAATTTGCCAACTGCAATTTTATAACTACTATCCTCCAAAAATGTAAAAAATCATCCTGTGATTTAACAAGTGGAGAGGAGTTTGCAGTAAAGTCATAGCAACAGCAGTAGCTAATAAGGGTATGCACAGAAGCTTACATACTACATAATTACAATACATTTTTTCTTCTTTGTCACCACATTCTACCAGTTGAGACTGGGATCATTGAGTCTTTACTTGTCCGTGAACCATCCCCAGCAGTCTCGGTTTCTACCACCAAATCTGTGCCATTTTTGAAAGGAGAAAGACTGATTAGAGGTAGGCTGCCTTTGTAAAATACCAAGTGATATGAGGCTGAAGACCATCCCTAGGGGCCTACAGGATACCAATCCTTGAAGGGGACCACCATTCCAAGATAGAGAATGGGGTCAGTCCTACCACAAGTGATCCTTATCGTCTAGAGGATAATGAAAAATAGTGACTGGTCCACACAGCATTCCGATTGTCCGACTGCTATTCAGAGCCAGAAGAAGAAAGAGAGACTCCAAGTGGGGGCATCTGAAGTAGATCTACTGGTGCTCGAGCCACACACTATCAGAGATTTTCATGGAGATCCCTTGCACTGACTCCTGCTTTGACATCTCTATGGGGAATGGGGCTACAAATAAAGCTGCAGAGAAAAAGAAAGAGCGAGTGTTCTTGGAAGATGGAGGGTGAGAGCTCCATCAAGGACGGAGACACCATCGAGAGGCCTTGAAAAGGCACCAGCCCAGCGCAAGAAATCTCAGACATTATTTACTTGCCTGTAAATGTGACACCACGTTTGGGGCTACTTGGGAGATAGGAGGGATCATTAATTTCACTTAGACATAAGCTATTAGTCGCACAACTCCTTGCAGCAAGGCTTAACGTTTCTACCTTTTGGAAATGTACCCCATGGTGGAGGCCATCTCACCGTGGCCTGGAGAAAGGAAGCAGTGTGTGTGTTTGTGTCAGAGCTTGTGTTCATATGTGTGTGTGTGCATCTGTGAGAGCCTATGTGTCACATATAGGTTCTCACAGGCATGCTCACACACACATAATGTGTCTTTTGAGGTAGAGAGAGCAAGTGTATGTGAGATCATAGGCATATATATGAGATGGAGTATGTGAGAGAATGTATGTGTGAAGATAAAGTTTGTGTGGTCCTACCTCCCCAATCCATGACAATCTCAAGGTGACTGGAAATCAAAAGATCCCAGGTATGGAGAGCAGGAGATTTTTTTTAATCCTTATTAGTTTTAATTATTGGGTATAATTTGATGTTTCTACTGTTTTGAAATATTTTATTGTATTTTTTGGAAATATTAGAACATATTTCAATTGGATTTTTTATTCATCAAATGTTTTGAAATATTTTATTGGTGTTTGGGAAATTTTGGATATTCTATTTAACTGGTTTGAAATATTATTTTTATTATATGGTTTTACTGTTATGTTTTATATTTCTTGATTTTATTTTTTAATGTTTTATGAAGACTGGTACTGTTTCTGTTTTTCCATTGTTGTTCTGCTTATAGAGGCTGGCTTGTTGGGCATTCAAGTTCAGTTCTTCTCAGCATGTTTCTATTTATACTTTCTGGTCTCTTTATTCTGTATTTGATCAGGGTCTGTCTATGTTCTCCATGTGTGACCGAGGTGAGGTATTCTGTTACCATATAATTTATCTGTAGTGATCTATTCTTCTGTTTTCCTAATAGGAAGTGACTTGGTGTTCTAGGGCCTGGAGTACTATGTGCAGTGTTACTATTTCATAGATAAGGTTGTTACTGTTTGAGTGCTGGCAGTTAGGTTTGTTTTGGTATGGGAGGTTTACTATATTGTAATGGTAATTCATTTATTCATGCCTTTCTGAGGGCCAAGCCCACACCTAGCACACATTACAAAAAATGTAATTCCATAGGAGTTCCAAGTGTCTTTTTTGCAGGATTTTCTGGTTGGCACCACAGCAATGCATATAAAGATAATATGCATGTTGTAAGTGATATTTTTGCCTGAGAAGGCTGTGCTTTTGAATGTTCTTTTTTCATGTAAAATCTGTTACAAATGCATAATAATAATAATAGAATTCATCAGTAAAGGATAAGTTACTTATAGAATGAGTCCTTGACTCAAAACTGCTATAGAATCGACCGGGACATGATAGTGTTCACACTCATTTAACAACTAACATTGATTAAAACTATGTTACCGAACATTATGGCACCTGTGTAAACTGATAGAGGTTAATAGCATTACTTTTGTGCCTTACTGTAAACCGTTGTGACGGTACCCACCTTAACGACGGTATAGAAAAAGTTTTAAATAAATAAACATAATTGATATCTGTTTTTAAAAATATAGATTGCTAGAAGGAGCTGGACTTTGGTGATGGGTGCGGGACTGAGTCTGAATGATGTGGGGGCAGCACAGTAATTGTTCACACAAGGCAGCAAAAAAGCTAGCCCTGGCTAGGTAGACAGAGGAGAGGATGTCTAGAGAGAACACAAGTAGCAGCTGTAGAGAGAAAGTAAAGTTAAGTCTTGGAGATCCAGGAGAGAACAAATCTACCCTTTTGTGGTAAGGGTACCAGGTTGGATGCTTAAGGAGAAGACAAAGTGGCCACAAATGTGCAGGAGTCTGCTGCGATGTCTTTGTATGAGGGAGCTCAGAAGAAGGTCAGAGGACCTCCACACATTACATAAATCCTGCTTGTTGTATGTTCTTTGAAACATTGAGCTGTGAACCAAAGCTATGAATTGCTTTTAAGCAGAAATTGCTAATCCTGTCTTCACTGCCGGTTCCAAACAGAAGCCAGGATTCCAGAATCTTGTTTGTAGCTTGGTGACGGCACAAAGGTATAGAAAGGGGCAGCCAAACAGAACCATTTAGAAACTGTTCCTACAGTTAAAATCTGTGTATGGGCCTGCAGCAGAACATAGAGGATGCAGGTCACATATCCTATGTCCAGAATCTTTTTTTCAAACATTGGACATTCCAGAAGGCTGGTCTGCAGTAGCTGAGAGGATGCATATGTCTGCTGCAGTTAAACTAATAGAAGGGGAAATGATGTGAATACTCATTCTGCTCATCTTGAACAGGGAAAATGTGGACAGCATCAGCAACCATATTTAGATCTACAGTAACATGCAAACACCTTTTTGTTGCATTAAAAGCCCTAGATGCAAGTTCAATTATATTATCTTGTGGCCTTCTACTTATTGTGCCCAGGTGAATGGAAGTGATTTGGTGATGCAGAAAAGGTCTCAGTTCTCTTTAAGAGCATAAAGATCTAGTGTAGTGCGCAGAGTCCAAATCAAAACCCAAACCCATCAAAGGGAAATGTTAGACTCAAAGATTTTGCCTTCTGCACTTTAAAAGGGTAGAAAGCCAGAGGCAATGTTAAGCGTGACAATTGGAAGCTAAAGCTCTGTTAATATATTGGATTTGTAATCATGAGCTTCATGGTTTAACCAAAGGGAAGTATTGGTTCATTTGAACTTTTTTCCCCCTCTCTATCCTTAGAGAAACATTTCCACTTTTTCATGTTTACTATAAGAACATAAGATACGCCATACTGAGTCAGACCGAGGATCCATCAAGCCCAGTATCCTGTTTCCAACAATGGCAATCCAAGTCACAAGTACCTAGCAAGTACCTAAACATTAGATAGATCACAAGCTACTATTGCTTATTAATTACTGTAATAGCAGTTTATGGATTTTTCCTCTAGGAACGTATCCAAACCTTTTCTTAAACCCAGTTACACTAACTGCTGTAACCACATCCTCTGGCAATGAGTACCAGAGCTTAACTATGCATTGAGTGAAAAGAATTTTCTTCGATTTGTTTTAAGTGAGCTACTTGCTAATTTCATGGAGTGCCCCCATGTCCTTCTATTATCTGAGAGAGTAAATAACCAATTTACATTAACTTGTTCAAGTCCTTTCATGATTTTGTAGACTTCTATCATATCCCCTCTAAGTCGTTCCATGCCCCTTATCATTTTGGTTGCCTTTCTCTGCATTTTCTCCAGTGCAGCTATATCCTTTTTGAGATGCAGTGACCAGAATTGTACACAGTATTCAATGTGCGGTCTCACCATGGAGTGATACAGAGGCATTATGACATCCTCTGTTTTATTTGCCATTCTGTTTGCTTTTTTGATCACCTGAGCATACCAAGCTGACGATTTCAATGTCTTATCCACAATGATGCCTAGATCTCTTTCCTGGGTGGTAACCCCTAAAGTAGAACCTAACGTGTAACTACAGCATGGATTATTTTTCTCTATATGCATCACTTTGCACTTGACCACGTTAAATTTCATCTGCCATTTGGAAGCCCAATCTTCAGGCTCGCAAGGTCCTATGAATCAGTCTTGTTTCAGTTATTGATGTGTTGTGAAGCTCATTGGTCAGTTCTGTGATCTCATAATAGTTGTGATATGTACAGGGATCACTGAAGCTTATGTGTCCCATCTGTGTGTCTTGACTAGACTGTGAGCTCTATGCAGCAGAGACCACCTCTTACATATCTGTACAGCGCTGCATATGTCTTATAGTACTATATAAAAAAATCAATAGTAGTAGTAGCTATGCTTTTACATTTTTATTTTTAACCATGAAAAAAATGTGACCCCCTTTTCTCATTGTATTTATTTACTATTTACAGCAAGATAGGCTTATCTTATTGATAGATTGACAGATGTGTGCTGCCACCTAGTGTTCACTGTGAAGAACAACATTTCAGGCTAGGCATTCAGAGGTCAATATTCAGACATAGCCGGCATCGAAAACGCGCAGCCACCCCCACCCCCCCCCAAAACTAATAGCACGCGCAACATGCAAATGCATGTTGATGGCCCTATTAGTTATTCCCACGCGATTCAGTAAGTAAAATGTGCAGCCAAGTCACACATTTTACTTTCAGAAATTAGCACCTACCCAAAGGTAGGCGTTAATTTCTGCCGGCACGGGGAAAGTGTAAAGAAAAGCAGTAAAAACTGCTTTTCTGTACACCCTCTGACTTGATATCATGGCAATATTAAGTCGGAAGTCCCAAAAGTAAAAAATAATTAAGAAAAATTTAAAATCAGCTTGCGGGTTGAAAACTGGACACTCAATTTTGCCGGTGTCCGCTTTCTGAACCCGTGGCTGTCAGTGGGTTTGAGAACCGACGCTGGCAAAATTGAGCATCGGCTGTCAAATTCGGTGGCAACCGCCACTTCTGTCAAAAAAGAGGCGCTAGGGATGTGCTAGTGTCCCTAGCGCCTCTTTTTACCGTGGGTCCTCATTTGAATACTAAGTCACGTGCACAGGTCCTCCTGTAATGTATCACAATCCACTTGTGATTTAACTACTCTGAATAATTTTGTAACATCTGCAGATTTGATAACCTCACTCGTCATATTCCTTTCCAGATCATTTATATATAGATTATATATATATAGATATATATATATATATTGAAAAGCACCGGTCCAAGTACAGATCCCTGAGGCACTCCACTGTTTACCCTTTTCCACTGAGAAAATTGACCATTTAATCCTACTCTCTGTTTCCTGTCTTTTAACCAGTTTATAATCCACAAAAGGACATCACCTCCTATCCCATGACTTTTTAGTTTTCTTAGAAGTCCCTCTCATGAGGGACTTTGTCAACGCCTTCAGAAAATCCAAATACACTACATCTACCGGTTCACCTTTATCCACATGTTTATTAACTCCTTCAAAAAAATGAAGCAGATTTGTTGGGCAAGACTTCCCTTGGGTATATCCATGTTGACTGTTTTCCATTAAACCATGTCTTTCTATATGCTCTACGATTTTGATCTTGAGAATAGTTTACACTATTTTTCCCGGCACTAAAGTCAGGCTCACTGATCTATAGTTACCCGGATTGACCCTGGAGCCCTTTTTAAATATTGGGGTTACATTGGCCACCCTCCACTCTTCAGGTACAATGGATGATTTTAATGATAGGTTACACGTTTTAACTAATAGATCAGAAATGTCATTTTTTAGTTCCTTCAGTAGCCTAGGATGCATACCATCCGGTCAAGGTGGATTGCTACTCTTTAGTTTGTCAATCTGGCCTACTACATCTTCCAGGTTCACAGTGATTTTGTTCAGTTTGTCTGACTCATCACCCCTGAAACCATCTCCGGAATTGGTATCTCCCCAACATCCTCATTAGTAAACACAGAAGCAAAGAATTCATTTAGTCTTTCTGCAATGGCCTTATCTTCCCTAAGAACCCCTTTAACCCCCTCCTGTGCACGCCCCTAGCAAACCTTTTTTTCTCAATACCCAGTGGAATAAAAATGTTTCTTCTCTGCAACCCGAAGAAGAAAAACAAATTTCAACCTTCATCCCTAGCTCCCCCTACTCATTCTCCCCCTCACACCCTAGCCCCCACTACTCACTCTCAAATGGCTCCATCTAGCTGTGTTAATTTGTTTTAATGTGGCTGGATCTGTTTGAAACTTGTTCTGCCTTTATCAATGGTAAAAGTGTATAGTACATAAGGCCTGTTTGAGGAGTAATTATCTGCAATTCCAGCCTCTGCCTTTAAATGACTGTGAAGGTTGGATAAAGGTTTTCTTCCTTCACTGGAAAGCTACTATTAAGCCTTATTCTTCCTGGAAATACAGAATTCTGAACTCTGTATTTATATAAAACTGCTTTTCATTACAGTAAAACAAAAAAAGCACTCAAAAAGAATGACAATATAAAGCACAAAGGAACATAGTATCCTATGTGTCAATCAAATTATCAAATATATGAAAAGTAGCATGTGCACAGTTTATCTCAACTCAAAAAAACAGAACCAAAATCTTCCGGAGACCGTGACAGTGTTTTCATACAGATCTAAGAAGAAAATATTAAAAAGATAAAGAAAGATGGGATGTAAGAGCATCTGATATGTTACTGAGACTAAGCTGAATCCTACTGAAGTACACAAAAATCCAAAGGAAGCCCAGATTTCATTATAATTCTTTGACATCTAGTGTCCCTTAACTAGAAGTAAAACAAAAGTGTCCTCCAGCTCCCAGCTCACCCTCCTGTTCACCCAAAGAGACCCCTCGACCCAGTGATAGATTTAGCATTTGCCGCAACTAGACACTTACATTTACATTTGCCCAGTCTGCAACCTCATTCAGTCCTTCAACACTGAATGTGATTTATTTGCTGATGACATCCCAACTCTGCATAAAAATGTGATCAGACCAAACCTCTTCCATTGCCAATCTCAATGATTGCTAAGCCATTGGGCTACTGCCATAAGACAATCACAAACTCAAATTAAACCCTGCAAAATTGGAACTCTTCTGACTCAGTCATCAAGGTCATCCCTTTTCATCTTTACCTTCCCTGGCAGGTATCCCCATACATCCTAAGGAGTCAGTATGAAGTCTAGGGTTTCAACTTAATCAGAATCTCACAATGGAAGCTAAACTCTCTAAGGTGGTAAGGACTTCCTTTATGCGTCGGCACCAGATTCGCCAACTATGCAACTACCTTGATAAACATAACTTTGCTGCCATGATATATGCATTAATCACCAACCAAATCAATTATCGCAACTCTATTTAACAGTATCTCTCAATACAGTCTGAAGTGCATCCAGCGTCTACAGAATACAGCCACTAGAATCTTGGTAGCGACAAAAGCAACCAACCACATAACACCAAAGCTACCCCAGCAGCACTGGCTCCCAGTCAAAAGCAGTATACAATTCAAAATGCTTTCCTTCTTCTATAATTTGTGAATAAACAAGCCCCTGAGTATCTCTCTCAACTTCTTTTCCCCTATATTCCCATTAGAGAACTCTGATCCTCCCAAATGGCTCTTCTCTCCAACCCTCCTCTAACGTTGGCTAGACTGTCTTGTATGAGACTTCATGACTTCAGTTGTTGTGCTCCAAAAATCTGGAACAGCCATTTTACCTCACTTTCAGGGGGGAAAAAAGCTAAGGCATAGCTCTTTAGTCAATCTTCCCTTAGAGTCCCCTTGGCAGAGTCACTCAGTGTTTCCAACCTGAACCGTCAAGTACAGATTATAAGTTATAACTCCTGGCTGCTCAATGTATCCATTGTAAATTTGATTCAGCTGTAATTGTAAGTGACTTTTGACCAACGTACTATAACTATTTAGTTAAAACTTGTTTGTAATCCACTTTGAGGCCACTCATGGAAAGAGGCAGAACATTAAATGTCTATAAATAAATAAACAAACAAGTACATAGGGCCCTATGACAAAACTGAATTATGCTGATATACAAAGCTTTTTTTCCACCATAGGCGCAGAATGGGGAAAAAAGTCTTAGCAAGTCAAGCCCATGTGTTTTGGACTACTTCCATATAAAGGAAACTAGACTAAAAGATGAAATAACTGCCAGTATTGTCTTAAAGGTAATGTCATTGTTTAATTCAGTCTAGAACTACTGAATGCATTCCCAGATTTTCTTTGTCAGCAAACCAGAACCACTGAAATTATAAATATATTGTCCCTACTAATTAAATTGTTTGCCTAAATCTGGGACAATCCCATTTCAACTTGCCAGTCTTCCGTCAAGAAAAAGATTATAGCCTGTGGGAATGAAGAAGAACAGCAATTCCTGACATGAGATATTTTAATAGACTAGGAACCCCAGTCCTTTCATGTCAGCCTCTTGCATGAACTGTTATTTCTATGTCCAACCAAGACATAGCCCTAAAAAAGGGAAGGCTTAATCATCATAGCTGGTAAACATCTCCTCTAAAGTAAGGCTTCAGAGCAGGTGTTTCCACATCTCCGCTCCACATAGTTGCAAACAAACGAATTGCTAGAAATTTGTATGCCTACCATTCAAAAGTGGCTATTTCACAACAAGCTTGCACTCAACATGGCCAAAATAGGCTTCTTGTAGATCAATAAAAGATATCTAACTTAAAATCAGTTTGCCCCACAGCCATTAATAATCTATCCTTTCCCGTCCATTCATGCACGAAAATCTGGGTGTTTGGATTGATTCTTACTTCTCCTTTTGTGAGCACATCAAGCCTATCACAGTGGGCTTCTTCAAGCTCGGAGTGCTTTTTTGGGTTAAAAAAAATTTGCTTAATGAAGCTGACTTTCACTTTTGCCTGTAGTTGATTTTTGCTATATAATTTACATTGGCCTGCTGATTGTAACTTTGAGGCCTTTGCAGCTGCTGTTAAATGCCGCTGCTAGATTGATTTCAGGCAAGAAATGTGCATGTGCTATGACCACATTTCTCCAATGGACTTGCACTGGCTTCCGGTTGGAATAATCATGCACAAACGAATCTCTTCAAGCGATTTCCCCTGGGTGAATGCACTCGTACAGCTTCACCAACCCTCCCGTGCATTAAGATATCAGCAATGTGGGCTTCTTTTTAAGTAACAGCACCTACATTCTGGAACTCTTTACCAGAAGGGTTCCGATTGCTAAAACTGTCCCAAATCATTCCAGGTAGCACTGAAAACTTTTCTGTTTCAATAGCATGTGAGGATGTCTAATACTTGAGTGCACTTAAATGCTTTATTCCAAGATAAAGTGTAGTTTCAGAATTGTGTCTTCGTTATGGTTATTTGTATGCTCTATTTTGTGTGTATTGAAAATTGTAATTTGCCTAGTGTACAGTGTATAGGTGATTTATAAATCTTAATAAAACATAAATGTATTGTTTGCACCAATTCTCAGACTATCTTTCTATTTCTCAGATACCCAGGAGGAAAGCATTTGTATCTCTTCGTGTCACACTTACTGCAAGTACTTGACTAAGTAGGGTTGGACCTGACTAGTACTTGGATGCAGAACCAGCCTGCTTAGTCAGGTATAATGGGACCAGGCAGCTGCGCAGGGAAACCAACAATCCCCAACATAAGCAGTATAAACCACATATACAAGAAGAAGAAAGCTGGCCAAGGAAAGTATTTAATTAAAAGATGTATAGCCCGCCTTTCCAAGGGTTTAGAATCCATTCAAGATAGATTGCAACAAAACAATCTGTAGCAGACAAATTAAACATACCATCCAAAAACAAATTACATTAACCATCAACCTACACAAGGTCTTTCACTATATAACTTTTCAAAAAACCTGAAATTATCATTACTAATTTTGCTATATTGCTCATTAGTTACTAAACTGTAAGCAGCCGCAGTTCTATAGTTAAGATCATTCTTAGTCTAACATCAAAATGTAATCTCTGTGTACCCTTTCATAGTCTATCATGCATGCAGTTGCCAGCTCTTCCTCATTAGAAGACGATTTTTTTTTTTTCCACAATCTCCCACCTAAATTAAAAAAAAAAAAATCTTTGGTGTCCATTTTATACTATATTGCATTTATTTCAAAGGTGTCACTATTCTTTTAATTGGGCTGTCAACTGACATTCTACAGCAATGCTCTCCAACCCTATCCTGGTTGAAAAAACAAGTCGGGTTTTCAGGATTATCACAATGGGTATGCATGAGATAGATTTGCGTTCACTGGGTCTCCAGTGCATGCAAAGCTTCCTCCTGCATATTCATTATGGATATCCTGAAACTCTGACCAGTTAGGGGTGCCTCCAGGAGAAGGACGAGAAACATTTTCTTCCGTAAGTGCCATAAATGAACACTTTTCATAGCATAATAAAAAGCACCATACACCCCGGCATGGCTTTAACTAAGCATTTATAAGAGGATTTATGTATCCATAAGAAATTGGAAGATGATAAAAATCCTTTCAAATGATGTGCCGAGAAGTATTATTCTGGTGAATGAACATTATAAGTGGCATGTCTCTGATTCATAAAGGGAGTGATGGCCATTTAGATAGATTTATGGTATACTAGAATAAACAGGATGCATAATAAAAATTTTATGGCTTTAGCAAATAAGCAGAACAACTTTCTGGAATTGTCATTCAGGAAAGTGGAGGAGAATTTGTAGTGACAGTAGATAGAAAGCCAATAGTTAACTTGTCAGTTTGAAGCTATCATTCAATAATAGAGCAAAATGGTAACCTGCCAATTTCAAAGACTATAAAGGGTGTCATACGTATCATGGGTGGTCAGATCCAGTCTTCGAGAGCCACAAACAAGCCTCATTTTCAGGATAGCCACAATGAATATTCCACCATACCCTGAACTACTTGTCCAGGTAGGGCAGAATATAAATGATTTTAAATAAATAAAATAAATACATAAATGAAATATATTTGTATACAATGGAGGCACTACATACAAATGTATCTAATGCATATTCAAAACCTCTTTTTGGCTCTTGAGAACTAGAGTTGGCCACTCCTGATATATAACATGATAGAATGCCATACTGAGATTTAGATTTAAGAAATCTAGTAATTAAGTGGTGGCATCCATAAAGATGGTAAGATTATGACGCTTTCACTTATTGAATTAGCAAACAAAAATGAGAGGGAATATTCCAATATTGTTTGGGTACAATGATACTGACAGTGCATCCCTCAAAATAAATGACATTATAAAAAAAATAGCCACTGCTATTACTGTCATCAATAGCATGAGATCTACTTAATGTTTTGGGCACTTGCCAGGTACTTGTGGCTTGGATTGGCCACTGTTGGAAACAGGATGCTGGGCTTGATGGAGCCTTGGTCTGACCCAGCATGGCAATTTCTTATGTTCTTATGACATTGTAAAACAACAAAATGTATTCAATAGGGATGTGTAGTTGTTTTTAATGAATTGCACATCCAAACTGAAAAAAGGACAGTTTTGGCTCATTCCATTTGAAAGTTTGGGAGTACTTTTTATTTATAAATGTGAAAATGAATAAATCAATTTTTGGCCTCCCTAAGGCCTTCTGACCTCCTTCCCACCCTCAGTGTGGCCAGTTCCATTTTTATATGTAGCATGAGGCAACATATAAACTAGGGGGACCCCCATGGAAGGAGTAAGGGGGAGTTCAGGGATCTTCCCGGTCCCATCATTTTGTTTTGGGGGGGGGGGGGGGGAGGGGAGTTCTGGCAGGGGATAGGAAAGGCCCAGGAAGGTCCTGACTGAACTCATCTTACACACATTGGGGCGGATTTTAAATGCCCTGCGCGCGTAAATCCGGGCGGATTTACGCGCGCAGGGCCCTCGCGCGCTGGCGCACCTATTTTGCCACAGCCAGGAGAGAGGCCTGCGAGACCGGGAGGAGCCCATCCTGCCACAGCTAGGAGAGAGAGGCCTGCGAGACTGGGAGGAGCCCATCCTGCCACAGCCAGGAGAGAGAGGCCTGCGAGACTGGGAGGAGCCCATCCTGCCACAGCCAGGAGAGAGGCCTGCGAGACTGGGAGGAGCCCATCCTGCCACAGCCAGGAGGGAGGCCTGCGAGACTGGGAGGAGCCCATCCTGCCACAGCCAGGAGGGAGGCCGGTGAGACCGGGCGGAGCCCATCCTGCCACAGCCAGGAGAGAGGCCTGCGAGACCGGGAGGAGCCCATCCTGCCACAGCTAGGAGAGAGAGGCCTGCGAGACCGGGAGGAGCCCATCCTGCCACAGCTAGGAGAGAGAGGCCTGCGAGACTGGGAGGAGCCCATCCTGCCACAGCCAGGAGAGAGGCCTGCGAGACTGGGAGGAGCCCATCCTGCCACAGCCAGGAGGGAGGCCGGTGAGACCGGGCGGAGCCCATCCTGCCACAGCCAGGAGAGAGGCCTGCGAGACCGGGAGGAGCCCATCCTGCCACAGCTAGGAGAGAGAGGCCTGCGAGACCGGGAGGAGCCCATCCTGCCACAGCTAGGAGAGAGAGGCCTGCGAGACCGGGAGGAGCCCATCCTGCCACAGCTAGGAGAGAGAGGCCTGCGAGACCGGGAGGAGCCCATCCTGCCACAGCTAGGAGAGAGAGGCCTGCGAGACTGGGAGGAGCCCATCCTGCCACAGCTAGGAGAGAGAGGCCTGCGAGACCGGGAGGAGCCCATCCTGCCACAGCCAGGAGAGAGGCCTGCGAGACCGGGAGGAGCCCATCCTGCCACAGCCAGGAGAGAGGCCTGCGAGACCGGGAGGAGCCCATCCTGCCACAGCTAGGAGAGAGAGGCCTGCGAGACCGGGAGGAGCCCATCCTGCCACAGCTAGGAGAGAGAGGCCTGCGAGACTGGGAGGAGCCCATCCTGCCACAGCTAGGAGAGAGAGGCCTGCGAGACCGGGAGGAGCCCATCCTGCCACAGCCAGGAGAGAGGCCTGCGAGACCGGGAGGAGCCCATCCTGCCACAGCTAGGAGAGAGAGGCCTGCGAGACCGGGAGGAGCCCATCCTGCCACAGCTAGGAGAGAGAGGCCTGCGAGACCGGGAGGAGCCCATCCTGCCACAGCTAGGAGAGAGAGGCCTGCGAGACCGGGAGGAGCCCATCCTGCCACAGCTAGGAGAGAGAGGCCTGCGAGACTGGGAGGAGCCCATCCTGCCACAGCTAGGAGAGAGAGGCCTGCGAGACCGGGAGGAGCCCATCCTGCCACAGCCAGGAGGGGAGGCCTGTGAGACCGGGCGGAGCCCATTTTGTCGCAGTTGGAAGAGAGGCCTGTGAGGCTGTATGTCTCGAGACACCCCCCCCCCCCCCCCCCCCCCCCCTCGACCTTGCAGGAGCAGCGCTGTAGTAGTGGCCTCCTTCCACCTCCCTTCCAAGGAGCAGTGCTGCCATGTGACAGCAGTAAAGACAAGGCCCAGAAGATAGGGGGAGGCCTGAAAGCTGAAGGTATGTATGTTTGTATGTATGTGAGAGAGTGCACGCCTGGGTGTGTATATGAGTGCGAGAGAGCAGCTGTGTGACTCTGAGACAGCCTGCATGTATGTGTGTGACAGCCTGCGTATATATGAGACAGCGAGATAGTGTGCATGAGAGAGCCAGTGAGCCTGTATATGTGTGTCAGAACCTGCATGTGTATAAAATGAGAGAGCCTGTGTATGTGTGAGTGCAAATATATAGGGGAGCAAGAGAGCTTGCATCTGTCTTTGAGAGTCTGTGTGTATGTGACAACGAGAGCAAGAGAGCCTGTGTGTCTGACAGCATGTGTGTGTGTGTGAGGGAGGAGAGAAAGATTGAGGCCACTCCTCCCCCAATCCACAACAATCTGTGAGTGACTTAAAATTAAAAGATCCCTGGTATGGAAAGCTGGATATTTTTAATCCTATTATTTAAAATTTGGAAGTGTTATTTCATGAGTCTGCTTTTTGAAATATTTTATTGATGTGTTGTGTTTTTAATCATTGGATGTTCTATTCATCAGCTGCTTTGAAATATTTATTATTTTTATGAATATGGTTTTATTATGCTTGATGGTTTATATATATCTTGATTTTATTGTTTGATGTTTAATGATGTTTAATGTTTCTGTTTTTCCATTGTTGCACTGCATACGGAGTCTGTCTTTTTACGGTTTCCAATTCAGTTTTTGTCTGCTTGTTTCTAGTTATACTTTGTCTCTTTATTCTGTATTTGGTGAGGGTCTGTCAGAGTTCTGCATGTGTGACTGAGGTGAGGTATTCTGCTGGCATGTGGTTTCTGTGTAGGGCTTTTAAGCTTGGCTTGTTATGTTTTCCTAATATCAAGTGTATTGGTGTTTTAGGGCCTAGTGTAATATTTGCAGTGTTGCCTTTTCATAGGTAGGGTTGTTACTGTTTGAGGGCTGGCAGTTAACACTGTTTTTGTGCGGGAGGTTTACTATATTGTAATTCAGTTTACTTAAAGCTTTCTGATGGCTGACATGCTTTACAATAGTCCCAATAACATATGGTTGCAAGTGTCTTTATTTTTTATTTTTTTGCAGAGTTTTCTGGTTGGTACCATTGCAGTGCATGTAAATAATAAACATATTATAATATTCTTTTAATGTAAAATCTGTTAATTTAAAAATATGCATTTATACTATTTGTGGGATGGGTGAGGCTAGGAGTGTGTGCAAGGCTGAAAAGTTTGCCTATGACATCTAATACCCTTGCACAAACCCTGGCTGCACTAGCTTTGCAAGAGAAAGCAGGATTCCATCTGGAGCTGTGCTACTTTGGGTTACTGGCTCTCCCCAATCTTGGCCAGGGCTTAATTTTCTCTTTTTATATGCTCAGGTAACAGAATGGATCACGTCTGGTTTCCCCCTCCTCTGGAGCGGGTAGGCAGAACAGAGCTTGGGAACCAAATAAGCAGCATACTATGTAGCCTGGGTATGCACTAGAGTGGTGGGAGGGTTGCGGAGAAGTTGCGGAGAAGTTGGAGGCAAGCTGGCACAGGAAGGAAGGGGACAAGCCAGGAGGAAGTGCCTATGCAGTTCTGGGAAGGCTTCTGTCTGACATGTCTGTACTGAGCTCTGAGAGAAGCAGCTGGCTGTGGAACCAGCGAGCCCCCTAGAGAGTCTAGAATGTGCTCAGCTTCTTAGTTATTTAGGAAAGATTAAGTTTATTTTGGAGATATTTTGACTCAATTCTGCCAGGTTCCAGGATTAATTTGGAATGCTTTTGGGAGATGTTGACGCATGTGCTGCAGGGAAAGTGCATGAGGGCATCAGATATCCCATGGGCCGATTTTTGAAAAAAAAATATCCCCGGGGCCAATATTTCCCTGCAGTCCACCACTGATAGCTTCTAAAGTTTAAGGTATCACTATCCAATAAAATCCCCCCAATCCACCACTGAAAGCCAAACTGGCTCTCACACAATCCCGAGAGGATCAATTTCAAAATACCAGCTGGGTTGCGGAAAATCTACCCAAGCTCCTAAAAATGAAGTCTGAAACCAGAAGAAAGCAAAAAGAAGTTCAATCGGCTTAATCCAAACTGTCAGCTAGAGCAAGTCGAGACTAATTCTCCTATCCTTCCTCCAAATCTGAATGTTGATGTCCAGCTGCTGAGGAATAAAAGGGCTCAAATATAGGGGAAAGGACACTGCCTGATGAAGCTCATTAGAAGAATACCCTCTCCTCTTTCTTTAAATTATTCTGGGGTGCACACATATTTAAGTTTCTAACACGAAGATCTTGCATCGTATTCCCATTTTTTCCCCTCATTTTTCATTGCAAAGTGTTGGACAGCAAGAAACAGTAAATTTGCATGAGCTCTGCAAAAGCTGTAGAACTTTACTAGGAGAATATGTCCTCTGTGTGTTCTTTCACGCACCTAAGGTTGTGCGGCAGAAGGAACAATATTTCCAGGACATACAAATGTCAGCCTTCCAAAGGTTTCATTGTTGTGATATCAAACTAAATTGTTTAAAGCACAAACAGCTATTTCTTGCATCAATACTGTATTTGCAACAAGATGGACCATGTGCTGTACCAGAAAACACAGCATTATCTTTAAATGTTTTGCATTATTTATTTGTTCCAGTTGCCTGCGCCTTTGCGTCAAGATTAGGATTGCTTGAGACCTAAAAAAAAAAAAAAAGTTGCTTTGGGAAAAACAGCTCACTTACTTCTCAAAGTGACTAATGGGGAAACAATCAAAGAATTCACAGCAAAGAAACATTTCTGGGTCTTTCAAGGCAGTGAAATGTATTTTACTGGGCATGGACAATACAAGGTTAGAGCAAAAAGAGGCATGAACTGCATACATTTTTGGATTGCTTTCAAGAAAGGTATTAAGTACAAATATCGCACGGCAGGACTTCTGTGCAGTTTTACATGGTGACAATACCTTTCAAATTCATGAGTTCTTTAGAACAGAACATCAACCGCTGTTAGTAAATAATAATAATACTGTAAGCCATTTGTACAGCAGAGGTAAGAATGATGAGCCCAGTACTGTACTACCTAGGAATTAAAAATAAAATATATAAAACTCTACAGACTGGGGAAAAAAAAAAGAACTACAGCCAATGCTTGTGATTCAGAAGATGTTGTTTTCATCAAATGTTCAAGCTATAATATGAAAGGCATTCCATGCTGTTATGCAAATGTATTACATTTAAGGCAGAATTTTGGATTTCAGCAAAGCTTTTGGTATTGACCCTCATAAGAGACTCATAAATAAACCGAGCAGTGTGGAGGTGGGCCCCAGGATAGTGAATTGGTTTAGAAATTGGTTGAGTGACAGACAACAAAGGGTAACAGTGAATGACCTTCACTCTGAGGAAAGAAGGGGTGGTGAGTGGAGTGCTTCAGGGATCCGTTCTAGGGCCAGTTCTGTTCAATATCTTCATGAGCAATGCTGGGGCGAGGTTGGCAGAAAAAGTCTGTCATTTTGCAGACAACATTAAGATCTGAAACAAAGCGGAAACCTCTGAGGGCATGGAGAGAAAAAGAAGTGATTTAAGACAGCTTGAGATGTGGTCAGGTACACACAGCAAAGTTTCAGTAGCAAAAAGGATAGGGTCATACAGAAATCCAAGAGATCAGTACACTTGCTGATGCCCACCAAGTAAGAAAGTGACATTGGGGGTGATCATATCTGATGATCAGTACGACAAGACAGTGACCAGAGTCTGAGCAATGTTAGGGTGCACAGGGAAAGACCTAACTAGTAAAATGCAGTTACAACTGCTCCAAAACACTGCAGTCAGATTAATTTACTGTGCTGAAATCTCTAAACTGCCACTTGCAGCTAATACAAAATGCTGCCACTCACAAGATCATGAATGCACATAAAATACAACCACATAACCCCAATCCTGAAAAATATCCGCACCAATTTCAAGATCCTGACCTTAGCCTACAAATAATCCCTCAAATATCTAACCCCAGCCTACCTTTGCAGTTTGCTCATTCCCTACAGACCATTCCGCTCATTACACTCAACATCTCCGACATGCCTGGTGATAGATGCTGCTTGAGTGGTCAGTTTGGAATCCAGGATGAAACCTAAATTCCGAACTTGAGAGAGGTGGTTTATTGATTCCATATAAGCCATCATGTTTTTTGCTCCTTGCAGCAAGAGTTGCTTAGGTTACCTTCACCTAATGAGATAAGACTTGAAAGGACCCGGTGTGCTTTCTTTTCATACCAGGTTCCACGGTTATGGAATTCTCTTCCTCTGTAGGAATCCACTTATAAGTTTAAGAAACTTATTAAAACATGACTTTTTAACCAAATATTTAATTAAAGTGTTTTAAATGTAGCGCTTTTTTTTAATTACTTTTTTTTTTTAATTGTGGATTTTGACGGTGAGTTTGGTATGAAGTAGGAATAGGTGAGGCTTGAGTGAGGAGCTCTTGGGCAGTTCTTGCCTCCCACCACTACCTGTCTAGTCCTCCCAGCTCTATGGTCTGTACTTCCTTCTGGTGGCCATCTTGGTCCTGTTTGGACTCAATTATATTTTAGCCTCACAGTGTGCAACTTGCTAGAGACTGGTCTTAGTCTAGATCCTACATTTGGTCATATGTTTGGTCCTAGTTTGTGGCCTGCATTTCTTGTTCTTGTTCTTGTTTTAGATTGCTTCCTGTATCCTGTGTTCCCATCTGGTTTTAATTTGATTCATGTAACTTGTGTTCATGCGGTGGTCCTACACTGCTTCAGTGGGTGTCTTCCTGTCTCCTGGTTCTGCAATGGTCCTGCCCTACTCCTGTTAGTGTCCATGTTTCCAGGTTTCAGTTTCTTTGTCTCCACCTGTATTTTGTGTTTCTTGTTCCTGTCCAAGTCCTGCCAGCCACCGAGAATTCAACCTGAGTGGAAGGTGGCCATCACAGGCAGAAGACATCCCATTTCTGTTCTAGTGCAAGTCATCCAGTCTCATCTTGTCTGCTCACAGCCTACTCCTGCTTTTAGAGTCACACCAATGGCGGACTATGCCATCATACCTTGCGGTCTTTAACTGTCATTATGTTCTACGTTTTTAGGTATTATAATCCAGTTAACTACAAATCTGAATTTTGTTTTTGGAAAGAGGATATTTTTAGCTCTTTTTTCCAACTGATGCTCAAGCATTATTATATCAGGCTTATAGCATTATTTATATTGAGGTCCATTAAGTTACATGGAAAGTTTGGCCCATGGATGTATAGCATTATAATATCACTGTATATAGTTTTCAACCTATAAGGAACAAATCTCCTTTTCAAAGCATATTCTGCATATAGTCTTAAATAGATATGTTCAAACTTTAAACCTGTTTTCTTATAATTAAATGCCATTTAAATCCTTGGTCGTGAGTCTCCTAGCAAGGAGTTACAAAGCAGTCAGAACCACAGGATCCAGAAGTAACCCTGCAAACTCCATATTCTCCTTAATTTCTAGGGTTAGTTCTGGGTCCTGTGGTGGTCCTAACAACGCTTGCTGGGATCTCTCTGAGAGAATGAACAAACTGAGCCCCACAGGGGGCTCTGAGCATCACCGCAATGGATTTAAATAGCATTTGAGTATAAGGAAGCAGGTATAACATTTAAACAGATTTATTCAAGATTAGATGCTATTATAAGAAGCAAATATTGGTGACCTTATTTTCATTTTCTTTACTTCAAGGAAGCTTTAGAGATTGTAGTAAGGCTGTGTACCCATATTCACCCTTAATTACTACCTTCACATAAGAACATAAGAAATTGCCATGCTGGGTCAGACCAAGGCTCCATCAAGCCCAGCATCCTGTTTCCAACAGAGGCCAAACCAGGCCAAAAGAACCTGGCAATTATCCAAACACTAAGAAGATCCCATGCTACTGATGCAATTAATAGCAGTGGCTATTCCCTAAGTAAACTTGATTAATAGCAGTTAATGGACTTCTCCTCCAAGAACTTATCCAAACCTTTTTTGAACCCAGCTACACTAACTGCACTAACCACATCCTCTGGCAACAAATTCCAGAGCTTTATTGTGCGTTGAGTGAAAAATAATTTTCTCCTACTTGCTAACTTCATGGAATCCCCCCTAGTCCTTCTATTATTCGAAAGTGTAAATAACCGAGTCACATCTACTCATTCAAGACCTCTCATGATCTTAAAGACTTCTATCATATCCCCCCTCAGCCGTCTCTTCTCCAAGCTGAACAGCCCAAACCTCTTCAGCCTTTCCTCATAGGGGAGCTGTTCCATCCCCTTTATCATTTTGGTTGCCCTTCTCTGTACATTCTCCATCGCAACTATATATTTTTTGAGATGCAGCGACCAAAATTGTACACAGTATTCAAGGTGTGGTCTCACCATGGAGCGATATAGAGGCATTATGACATTTTCTGTTTTATTAAGCATTCCCTTCCTAATAATTCCTAACATTCTGTTTGCTTTTTTGACTGCCGCAGCACACTGAGCCGATGATTTTAAAGAATTATCCACTATTATGCCTAGATCTTTTTCCTGGGTGGTAGCTCCTAATATGGAACCTAACATCGTATAACTACAGCAAGGGTTATTTTTCCCTATATGCAACACCTTACACTTGTCCACATTAAATTTCATCTGCCATTTGGATGCCCAATCTTCCAGTCTTGCAAGGTCCTCCTGTAATGTATCACAGTCTGCTTGTGATTTAACTACTCTGAATAATTTTGTATCATCCGCAAATTTGATAACCTCACTCGTCAATTTCCTTTCCAGATCATTTATATATATATTGAAAAGCACCGGTCCAAGTACAGATCCCTGAGGCACTCCACTGTTTACCCTTTTCCACTGAGAAAATTGACCATTTAATCCTACTCTCTGTTTCCTGACTTTTAACCAGTTTGTAGTCCACGAAAGGACATCGCCTCCTATCCCATGACTTTTTAGTTTTCGTAGAAGCCTCTCATGAGGGACTCTGTCAAATGCCTTCTGAAAATCCAAATACACTACATCTACCAATTCACCTTTATCCACATGTTTATTAACCCCTTCAAAAAAATGAAGCAGATTTGTTAGGCAAGACTTCCCTTGGGTAAATCCGTGTTGACTGTGTTCCATTAAATCATGTCTTTCTATATGCTCTACGATTTTGATCTTGAGAATAGTTTCCACTATTTTTCCCAGCCCTGAAGTTAGGCTCACTGGTCTATAGTTACCCGGATCGACTCTGGATCCCTTTTTAAATATTTCGGTTACATTGGCCACCGTCCACTTTTCAGGTACAATGGATGATTTTAATGATAGGTTACACATTTTAACTAATAGATCTGAAATTTCATTTTCAAGTTACTTCAGAACCCTGGAATACTACCATCTGGTCCAGGTGATTTGCTACTCTTTAGTTTGTCAATCTGGCCTACTTCACGTGCACAGTTACACGTGCACAGTTACACCTGCTCCGAGCACAGCACAACTTTGTGCACGTGGATTTATGCGCTTACTTTCAAAGACGGAAAGCACACAACGTTTTCCCTTCCCCCATTTCCAAACCCAGGAATGCCACCTTAGGGGTTTGTATTATTTCAAGTAGTTTGATGTGTCTCAAAAACTCTTTTAATATGTAGATGTTTCTGTTTCTTGGCTGGAGTGGAAAAAAAATGTTTAAGACAGTGTTGCGAGGTAGCAGTTGGAAGAGAGCCAGTCTAAGGCAGTTTAAGTAAGTGAGAATTTTTTCAACCTGTCTGTAGTGCTGGAGATGGTGCTACAATTGGAGTAAAAACCCACGGTAGGCTCCACTCAGCTTATTACATTGGCCCCATCATTATTTAGATCTTGCTGAACAACTGCTTGAAAATGCACCGAATAGAAACTGAATATCCTCTTTTCTGACAGTAATTATTCTGGGAAATACCTAATATCCGGCTGCTATTTTACCTCCTGGAAGCCAAAGCTGCTAGAGATAAATCAACCCTTATGTGATTATTTAAGTGGGGGGGGGGGGGGGGGAAGGGATGGTTTCTAAATTTCTATGAAGACAACAGATAGAAAAGCCTTCCCTGACGATGAAAAAAAAAAGTGTGACAAAAGGGCCCGATTCAGAAAGAAATACCAAAACGCCAGACCAAGCAGGGTTGTACTTCTGATCTGACGGGCCAGTGAAGTGCATGCCTGCACCCTGTGATATCCCCTTTCATATCTCTGTGGACGGTTTTGCATAGCCAGTGCAGTGAGATATTTTGGAGTGATAGGGACTGGGAGTGCTTCACACAGGCATCTGTCCCAAACCATCCTAATGGATTAGCAGACTGTGTCATACACAAGTGCCCAAAATGTACATACTTCCATATTTTTAGGGATGCAGTGTTTTATTGTTGACTCTCTCATCTTGTTATGACCCTGTTACTTTCAGACATTCTTTGAGCAAAATTTGGTACCAAGATATTTAGTTCTAAGCAAATCAGTAGAGAAACTCCTCGGCTTAAATTTGACAGTGCTGCTGCCTAACCTTAGCTTATTAGATATATTTTTTCCCACCTATATAAACAAACATAGAAACCACAAAATTGTTTCATCTTTCTATGTCTGCTGCTCTCCATATTGATAAATCTAAGCTTGCTAAAACCCAGTCTGCCTTAGCCCAAATCCCTCAGCCATGCAGTATCTCCTCAGTAAGATGCTGTTGCTATGAGAACATGGCTATTGCAAATACATTAGAGCAGTTTTTCTGAATCACACATTTACCTATGTAATGCCACGGTACAGTTTGTACATGTTTTCCTCTTTCAGAACAAGTCCAGAAGAAAAGCGAGTTCAGGCAGCATTGTCTGAATCATCAAGAAGGCTGCTTACCCTTTGCTAGCAGTAATTTTGATATGGGGTTTGACAGTTGCTTGGGTTTAATAATATTACTACTCTTAACATAGGGCTTGGGGTTAACCTTCACACAGCAGCAGTTACTACCATAAGAAACTTGCTAGGCAGACAATATGGATCGTGTTGTCTTTTTTTTCCTGCTGTCGTTACTATGTATGTAAGAGCACCTTTTTTATTCATTTCTCCTTAATTTTTTTTTTGTTATGATCTAAGAATGACACTAGAATTTATTAAAAAAAAAAAAAACCAACAAAACAGCAACTAAAAATCAAGCTGCTGTTAAATATCAAGGGAAATTGTTTCCCACCCTATCATTCATAGGGCTATGTGTTCAGGAGCTAAACACCAGTATCAAAGTCTTGCCAGCCATGGAGAGGCTGCAGGAGACTGAAGGAGTGCAGATTACAGTGCCTCACAGGAAGGGTAAACTTCAAACCCGCCACATAGCTCGTGCTGCAAATGCATGCATAAAATATACCTGTTTTCAAGGCGGATTTACAAGCAATAGTGCACTTTGAGAATTATTCCACCAGACAAATCCCACATGAGTTACACCTGCTCTTTGGTGCGCAGAAGGTTTTCTTGAAAATGTATGCAGATATTGTCGAATTTTACCAGGAGGGACAGTAACTTTCCAACTGCTGCATGTGTGCATGCATTTGGGCACATGCGGCAGCCCGCGCCCAGGGAAGCAACCATTTTATAACCTAAGTATGCGTATGTGTGCATGTTATAAAATAGCCTGGCTGCAAGCACATGTAAATCCCACTTCTACCATGTAAATCAGGGGATTTTAAAAGAGGCGCACGATGACGCTATTCCCAGTTCGCCCAGTTAAGAGATAAGTCCTCCAAACTCCCCTGGTTTAATAGCCTTCACTCCCCCTCCCAGTTATCCCTGATCCTTAAAACCCCGCTGATCTGCCTATTTATCTTTATTTTTTTAACTTTCAAGTCACCCATAGCAGAAGCAAAGTTACGCGGCGGGGGCCCTCAGCGCGCGCCAGCCCGCATAAGCATTTATGTGCACATTTCAGGTTCATGCCCCGAAATGCCCTTGCCACGCCCAGGACCACACCCACGCCTCGCCTTTTTTTCCAAAACTTCAAAAATGTGCGCACTCCTGAAAATACGTGTGCATCTCGGCAGCTTTTAAAATCCGCTTGGTGTGCACGAACCAAACATATTCCCCTAATTAATGCGCGCGTCAGGCTTTTAAAATTCACCTTTATGTGAAAACTCTGCCCCGGCTTTGACCCCAGGAATAGCTCCGCTCAGCCATGAACCTGACACATGCGTACAAGTTTATCCACATATCAGGTGGGCAATTTTGTAAAAGGCCATTTCAGCACATAAAACGGTTTTACTCACAGAAGTCCTTTTGGGAATTACCCCCCATTATGATCTGCAATTTGGGTTGCATGGCCACACCTGCCAGTGTGGTGTGTCCTTAATGTGGTTAGTGGCCAGGGGTGTGCATATGAAATTTTTTTTTATTTTTGTTTCATTGGTTGGGGGAGGGTTACATTTATTTTCATATCATTTTTTAAATATTTCATTTAATTTCAATGTTAAAATAACAAAGCCCTAGATTCATCAAAATGCTATAAATATTGTGGAAATAGCACCTGTGATTGAAAAAAAAAAGGGGGAACTCTTATTTTTTAGGGTAGTTTTAGGGGGCAGTTTTACATACACAGTCAGAAGCACGAACAACAAAGTTGACATCAGTGAAGATTTTCTGTCATTTGGAGCGATGAAAGGTAAAAGAGGAGTTGATTTATTCATTGATTGCATACAACCATACAAACCACAGAGAAAGCTAAGACCTCAGAATAAAGGATTATTAGCTGCCAACATTACTGAGACCGTATGTTCTCCATTGCTGGCCCAGTACTATGGAACTCACTCCCCGAGACACTACGACTGACCCCAGAAAGAAAGAAATTCAAAAGTGAACTGAAAACATGGCTATTTAAAAATGCCTATAACCTACCCTGAAACTTACCTGAGAACAGAGCTAACACCAATAAGGACAACTTAAAACTACCTGTGCTCGGAACAAGCACCAACAAGGTCAAAGACATAAACAAACAATAGAACTAAATAGCCCACCACACCCCAAAGATGCCAAAATAAAAAATCTGAAACATAACCTATAGACCACTACCCTCTTATCCCAGCACCTTAGTTAAAACACTAGAATACCCCTTAGATCTATATCTCAATTGATTATATTAAGTCAATGTTCATGCCGATGTATAGTATGTATGTTATGTGATTACATTAAGTCATTGTATAAGTCATGCCATAATATGTACATTATGTTGTAAACTGTTGTGATCTTTATTTGGAATGACTGTATATAAAATAACTAAATAAATAATATATATTAATAATATAGAAGCAGTCCCCATTCTCTCCTGCCCCTCTGGCACCATAATCCAAAATGGCGGTGGCCAGCAGCACTGTAATTCCAAATGACTGGGGATCACTCCTGGCTTATTAGGACATAGAAGTAGATGCTAGTATAGGGAGGGGTTTGTTTTGGGGGTTTTTTTTTGTTTTTAATCATCAGCCAGGGAATGGGGGAGAGCATGTTAATGTGTCCCAGGGACTAAAGCAGGGCAATATTTTGTTATTGCTCCAGGGGTTTCTCTTGGCAGAGGTCAATCTCTGTAAAATAGCATGCACAAAATCCCCTCAACAGAATTTTGGTTCATTTTTTGTCATTTAAATTGGAAAAGACACAAATTGAAACAAGAAATTTGTTGAATGTTCTCGGTTATTTTAAAACAAAAGCATTCTTTTATTAATGTCTTTGAGGAATGTCAAAGCCAGAAGGTTTGATATTTGGGTCTTGAGTGAGATGTTTTTATAGGATCTGAATTGACTTTGAGGTGGCCAAACTATTAAACACTCAAGAAAGGCTTTTAGGCATAAGCAAGTGTGAGAGAAACCGCCCCTTTATTAGTTTCTGAATCTTTTTTCTCAAGAGACCCTGCCTCTATTAGTGAGTTGGTGGGTCCAGTTGGCAACAGTGATCATAATATAGTAAAGTTTGACATAGGTTCATATTCTATGACTCTTCTCAATTGAAGGTATTTCTTCAAGGTTGAACGTCTTCCTCTTCTGTTTCTGTCCACTTCTCCTAAGGATGGTACGAGCTATAATTTTATATTACTCTGTATGTTATGTTTTCTTGTAATGTAACCTCTCTCATCTCATCTCCTCTAAATTGATGTCTAAAATGTGTTAATCTTTTTCTTTATGTTAAAATAATGATTATGTATTTATATTTACTGTAGTTATTTATTCTTGATGAAATGATTGAAATTTAATAAAGAGTTAATTGAAGAAAATTTGACATCATCACTAGAGGGTGAATGCTTAGAAAAACTACTACAGTAACATTTAACTATAAAAAGGACGACTATGATAAAATGAGGAAATTTCAAAAACATGTCAAGGCCCATCTTTTTGGCATAGCATATAACCCAGTAGTTTAATACTTTGATGTATTTTTTACTTTCAGGGATATTTTCATGTTTCATTTTTATACTAATCGTTTCCTTTTTAATATATGCATTTATTGCAAGTTCTTGAATTGATTTGATTTAATGTTTGCTTATGTATTGGTTTGTTTAAATGTGATTTGTGTGTGAATTTGTCTCCAGCTCAGTGTTTTATTTTTTTCTTGTTTAGGTATGTCATTGTCTGAACCCAGATCTATACTTTATGTATGTTTAATGAAACCTATGAATGTGTTGGCCTAATGTATGAAGGTCATTATTCACTCTCTCCATACTTGTATGAGTGAAAAAGATACAGTAGAAAATATTTGTTATTGTGGTATATATACTGTATGTATTTCTCCTAATAGAGTTGAACTTTTCTTATAATTTTGTTTAAGATGTAACCCACTTAGAATCACATTGTTTGTATAATGCACGATACAAGTTTTTGAATGAATAAATAAAATTCTTATGTTTGGTATCTGCTACTGTTGGAAGAACTATTTGGGAGATTTTGTTTATCTGTACTCCTACTCTTTGATTTGTCTCTAGTAAACAATTTTTTTGTTTAGGGACACAACTTTTGGTGTGGGCTAGTTTTATTTTGGTGATCCGCTGGGCCTTGCAGGTGCTTCCTGCTTCCCACACCACAAATCTGTTCATCTTCTAGATACCACACAGACTAACAGCTCAGCGATCTCTGAAGGAGGTCACCTTCAGAGATCGCTGAGCTGTTAGTCTGTGTGGCATCTAGAAGATGGGGTCTACAAAATAAATAGGGCTGTGCAAGGCAAAAACATTAGGGGTTTTTTCTTCTCTTTTTTTCCCATTTCATTATCAGTTTTGTTTTGGTGGTGTGCACACAAAAATTGAAGTAGCGCTTGTTAAAAGAAATTAGCAAACACCAAACGTTTCATGTGTGTTATTTCAAAATAGTGCATGCTACATTTTTTAGTGTGTGTTATTTTGAAATAGCAAGTACTAAAATGAAACACAACTGACCTTAACGAAAATTCACATCCCTACAAATAAACCCAGCAGTGTTAGTTAATGTAACACATCCTGATATGCACTGAATATCCACACAGCTATTTCATTTCAGCTGCTCAGTAAATTTCAGATGATCTTGTTTACTTTGTATTTTTGTTTCCATTTTTGCAATATGATATTTCCTTATGGAGAGTTTTATCTGATACAGCAGGAGAAGATAATGCAGTATGATATCATAAGATGTATTATTTTTTATGACAAGCGCTACAAAACAAGTTTCCCACCACTGCTTCATGAGATCTGAAAAAGAGCGTTTTTGCCCCTAAAATCTGAAGTTAACTGAATGATCCCATAAGAACATAAGACATTGCCATACTGGGTCAGACCAAGGGTCCATCAAGCCCAGTATCCTGTTTCCAACAGTGGCCAATCCAGGCCATAAGAACCTGGCAAGTAGCCAAACATTACATAGATCACAAGCTACTATTGCTTATCAATTACCATAATAGTTTATGGATTTTTCCTCTGGGAACTTATTCACACCTTTTTTAAACCCATTTGCGCTAAATGTTGTAATCACATCCTCTGGCAATCAATTCCAGAGCTTAAGTATGCACTGAGTGAAAAATAATTTTCTACAATTTGTTTTAAATGAGCTACTTGCTAACTTCATGGAGTATCCCCTAGTCCTTCTATTATCTGAGAGAGTAAATAACTGAATTACATTAACTTGTTCTAGTCCTTTCATGATTTTGTAGACTTCTATCGTATCTCCCCTCTGTCTCCTCTTCTCCAAACTGAACAGCCCTATCTGCTTTAGTCTTTCCTCATAGGCAGCTATTCCATTCCCCTTATCATTTTGGTCGCCCTTCTCTGCACTTTCTCTAGTGCAGCTATAATCTTTTTGAGATGCAGTGACTAGAATTGCACACAGTATTCAATTTGCAGGCCCAGCATGGAGCGATACAGAGGCATTATGACATCCTCCGTTTTATTTACCATTCCCTTCCTAATAATTCCCAACATTCTGTTTGCTTGTTTGATCGCCACAGCACACTGAGCTGACACCTATATATCTCTTTCCTGGGTGGTAACTCCTAAGATAGAACCTAACATTGTGTAACTACAGCAAGGGTTATCTTTCCCTACTCCTGGGGGAATTCTGCGCACCAAAACTTAAAATTCTGCAAACGTCTGCATATTTTATATTGGTCAAAATGACACAATTTACATGACAATCTTTAAGTAATTACATTTTAAATTAATACAGAGAAAAGTTATTACTTAAAGATGCAGAATTTTAAATATTTTGAGCAAAATTCCCCTAGAAATTCACTGTAAGAGTGTCCCTTCCACTCGCTCTCCCTACTCCTCTAGCCACTTTGCCCTCTCAGGTCCCAACTCCTCCCCCTGCCAGTATCTCTCCCTTCCACCTCTAGGCTCAACCCCTTCCACTCTATCGCCACTCCCAGAGTTTGACCCCATTCTCAGTTCTGCCCCTCACACAGGCTCCCTCTGTCCCTCTTTCTCTCACACACACACATGCTTCATCTTCGCGACGAACGGCGCATACGTCGTTCACAGCACGCCAGAGCCTTCATCACCACCACACATGGCACGCCGGGGCCTTCATCTTTGTTGCACTTGGCACGCCAGGGCTTCATCTTCGCCGTGAACGGCACGCTCCATTCGCAGTACGCCAGGGCAGCCTTCTATGCCATTTTCTGCACAGAATTTAGCAATTCTGCGCAGGGTTGGAATTCTGTGCAAATTCTGCGCTCCGTGGTAGCACACAATTCGCCCAGGACTAACTACGTGCATCACTTTGCACTTGTCCATGTTAAATTTCATCTGCCATTTGGAAGCCCAATCTTCCAGTCTCGCAAGGTCCTCCTGCAATTCATCATAATCCGCTTGAGATTTAACTACTCGGCATAATTTTGTGTCATCCGCAAAATTGATCACCTCATTCGTCGCATCCCTTTCCAGATCATTTATAAATATATTAAAAAGCACCTGTCCAAACATAGATCCCTGAGGCACTCCACTGTTTACCTTTTTCCATTGTGAAAACTGACCATTTAATCCTACTCTCTGTTTCCTATCTTTTAATCAACTTCCAATCCACAAAAGGACAGAGCTTCCTGTATTCACTATAGCCTTTATATTTGAACTGATAGGAGATTCAAAGCACGGAGACAAAAAATAACATCAGAAGTATTTCTATATGGAAGGAATGGTAGACGTATGGAACAGCCTCCTCATGAAGATGATGGAGGCAAAAGCAAAGGCAGAATTCAGGAAAGCTTGGGATGAACACCCAAGATCTTTCGTTGTGCAAATGTGAAGGCAAAAGCCTGAGATTAAGTAGAATTCTGCGGTACTGCAACAGGCCTGGAAAATGGACAGAGCAGATGGAGCTTACTTCATATTCTGTGTTTCTGTTTACTGGCGCTGATTCTTTCCTTTATGGCTTGTGTATAAGAAAATATCTCCGTGACATCTTATAGAAAGGGTTTTTTTGTTTTCTTTATTGCTTATTTACCTTATTTACAACTAAGCATGTTCCTGAGGATGGATCCGCTGCATCTGTTCCTGCCCTATTTATAGCTGTAAATGTTACATAGTGAACTTGTTTCTTCTTCCATTCAATGTAATCAGATTAGCAGCAATGTCTGCTCTTTGAAATCAGTCATTTAATCAGTATTAGAGGCAGATTTTTTTTCTTTCAAATTGCACTAAAATTAAACTCTTAAATCATTAACCTCTAAGCAGTTGTTGCAAACAGCATCTTCTGTTCTATTAGTCCCTTTAGAGAAAGCAGCTTAAATGCGCAGAGGTTAATTGAGTTTTAGATTCTTTGTTAACGCTGCATGCGTGTATTATTTAATACATATACATAAGAGTCTGTGAAATTAGTTCTAACTGGCCTACCTAAGATTCAGAGTAAGCAGCAAACTCACAGCTGCCAAGTAAACGTACGTCATTTTTCTTCTGCTGTCCAGCAGCTATTCCCTGCTTCCTCTGTGTTCTGTAACATGACCTTTCCCTTTCCATTTCTTCAAATTAATATTATAACTGCTCTTCACGGAGTCGCTTTCCACAAAAGCAATTATAATAGCTACAATCACAAAGGAAATACTATTATTTTATTAAATTCTCATATGATTTGAACAAATTAAAAGCACAGGGGCATAAGCCAAGTATATTGCGATTGTCCATTACTGAGGTACAAATCTCACAGCCACCTGGCAAGTATTCAGCAATACAGGTTTCTAAATTGCTGCCAGCATAGGATGAATACATTTGTCTGGTTTCCAGTTATGCTATGTATTTATAAAAATTTCTGCATTATTGTAATATGGCCCATGACGTTTTGAATATTCTCTTTATTGCATTGTCCAATATTTATTAATAAATAATGCATATTAAACATTAAATGAAACACTGAAGAATAACAAGAGTAAATTAAAAAAAAAAAACAAGCCAGCACAATAAATAATATAAACTATAAAGACCCCATGAAACACTAAGAGATAGATATTCAGCTGACTTGGAGCGGGGAAGTTACCCTGGTAAACTTATCAGGATATTCAGTGGCACTTGTCCAGATAAATATGCCAATTTAAATTACCCAGATGAAACTATCTGGGTAACTTTGGGACAGATACTTTTTCCAGCCAGAATTACTTGGCTAATTTCAGTGCTGAACATCAGTACTCATAGTCTAAAGTTGAACCAAATCCCCTGGAATGCCTCCATCATCAGCTCTTTTCACCCGGCTACATTTTGGGCAGTTTATCAGGGACAGGGAGCAGAGAGCAGGGGAAATTTTCCAAATCTGAGTTTTGTTTTGTCCAAATAAGTCCAAAAGGTACTTGGACAAAGCCCTTGAATATTGACCTCTAAGTTTAAGTCCTCAAAATGAGAGGAGCCACAAGGAGAAGAGGAAAAAAAAAACCCCATACATCAAATCCAGTATTATCCAGCAGCTAACACCCCTTATTAACAAAGAAAATCTCTTGCATTTTTCCCCTTATAAAACTAATATCACTTTGTGAAGGAGGTTCAGTGGAGCTCTGACTCAGAGACCCAAGTATAAAATTGTAGTTTGCTCAGTTTTGAGGTGATATTGGAGAGGGATGCTCGCTCAGCACTAGCCCAGGGCATTTGGGTGTACTGCCCTGCCCCGCCCCATATCCTCCCCAACTACCCTTGTGATTGGGATCGCAAAAGATATACTCCAACCCCATAGATTTAATTTTTACATTTTGCAAGGTACTTTAAGAAAAACTCAACCCTCCTTTAATAACCTCCTGATGGAGCACAACCATTTTTTCCCTCCTTGGTTGGATAAATACAGATCATGTCCAGATACAGCCTGACCTGAATCCCATAAAACGTTTGTCAAGATTACGGGGAAAAAACACCAGTTTGTTTCACTTTTTATCGGGCTACAACACGAAAGAAAATATTAAGTTGGCTTTCCCAACAACCATATCTGATTACATTTCCAACGCCAGAGTCACAAAGAGAAGCATCTTCTTGACTTTCATTTTGTATTTGGAGGTAATACGTCTTAGCTAACAGAGAGAGCTTTTCCATAGGAACTGGCAGGCAGCCAATCAAATAATTCTTGAACAGTTCTGAAACTGAACTTGTCCTGAAACTGATCTTCATTTAGTAATATAACATAGTAACAAAGGAATGACAGCAGAAAAAAAAACCCAACTGGTCCATCTAGTCTACCCAGCAATTTGCTTATGATAGTGACTGCCGCTTTATGCAGGTTACCCCCGTGCTTTCTGTTAAGGATAGTAACTGCCGCTCCATGCAGGTTATCCCCGTGCTTTCTGTTAAGGATAGTAACTGCCACTCCATGCAGGTTACCCCCATGCTTTCGGTTAAGGATAGTAACTCCGTGCAGGTTACCCCCATGCTTTCGGTTAAGGATAGTAACTCCGTGCAGGTTACCCCCATGCTTTTGGTTAAAGATAGTAACTGCCTCTCCAAGCAGTTTACCCCCATGCTTTCTGTTAAGGGTAATAACTGCCACTCTCTGCAGTTACCCCAATGCTTTATATTAAGGGTAGTAACTGCTGCTCCATGCAGGTTACCCCCATGTAGAAATGTTACACTATCTCTTTATTTAAGTCTTTAGGGATCTGCAGTATTTGTCCCATGCCCTTTTGAATTCATTAACTGTTCTCATCTTCACCACCTTTTGTGGGAGGGCATTCCAGGCATCCACCACCCTCTCTGTGAAGAAATATTTCCTGATATTGGTTCTTAGTCATCCCCCCTGGAGATTCATCATATGACCCCTAGTTCTACTCTTTCCAGAAGAAAAGGTTTGAAGCTTGTGCATCGTTGATACCTGTCAGGTGTCTGAAGGTCTTTATCAAATATCCCCTACACCTTCTCTCTTTCAGGGAGAGGAGGTGCAGTTTTACAGTATTTTGTATGGCTTCCATTTTTTTAGGCATGGTCATTTTATATTTACTGATAGCATTTTTAAAGTTTGAAGGCTTATCCACCTGGAAACTTAAATTCCCCACGTTTTGAATGACAGTGTCCACATTAGCTTTACTGTCATACCCCTAACTCTTGACCTAATCTACCTCATTGTAATGTACCTCACCATAATCTACTATATTGTATTATAATGTTCCTCATAATACTTCACTGTAATGTATTCACTATAATCAAATTTACTGTAATATAATCCACCTCATAATAATCTACCTTGCTGTAACCCCAGTCATGGCCTAACTTTCCATATTGTAATCCAATGTTTGCTGATGTGCCTCAGATTTTTCCAGTTTTTACCACAGACCTTGTGCCTGAGCTGCCTCATTTTAGAAAGATTAGGAGGGGTTGAATGTGATTGATGCTGGTGTGTGTTTTCCATTTGGGGAACAGGATGAGAGCACAGTAAGGCCACCTCCCTCCTCTACTTCCCCATCCCCCACACAGATCCAGCAAATTATGGGACTCTGCCTTACACCTCCTGCTCTCTGCTGTCTGACCTTACCCAGGGTGGGGGGAAGTTGTTTAGAAAGACTGCCTTGGTAGCCCAGCTAAAATGTGTTCCATGCAATAACCCACAGTTGGACGTCTCCAAGTTGGACTTCCCGCGGGTGGACGCCCAGAAGTTGGACGTCTCCAAGTTGGACGTCCCGCGGTTGGACACCTGGAAGGTGGACGCCCGGAAGTTGGACGTCCCGTGGGTGGACGCCCAGCCTCGTGCTTTGCTGCAAGCCAGCATATATCAACAGCCCAGGAGGAGCTAACGCAGCCGCCTCAATAGTCCCCCCCCCCCCCCCCCGAGCCGACCGCAACCCAAGGTGAACAGACCCCCAATGCGCAGCCCACTATTTATAAAAGTACCTCGCCGCGAAAGTTTACAGACCTCTTCACCTCCCGTATCGATCTGGAATGGCCACTGTCAGACAGGATACTGGGCTCAATAGGCCATTGATCGGACCAGGGCTGGCTGGCAGGTTGAATGGGGTGTTACCGGGATTGGCCCATAGTGATAAGGTGGGCTTTGTCCCAGGCCGGATGGCTGCGGACAATGTTAGGAGGATAGTCGATATTATAGACTTGGTGCAAATTAATGACATCCCTGCCATCCTCCTTTCATTGGACGCTGAGAAAGCATTTGACCTTGTCCATTGGTCCTTTCTGTTTAAAACATTGAGATGTATGTCTTTTGGGACTCCCTTTCTGACCTGGCTGGAGAAGTTGTATGAACAGCTCTTTGCTAGAGTCAAGGCAAACAGCAGTTATGGCGATCCCTTTGCAATTCAACGGGGGACTAGACAGGGGTGCCCATTGTCCGTCCCCCCCCCCCCTGTTGTTCGCCCTCTTTCTGGAACCATTTGCTAATAGAGTGAGGAAAACACCCCTCATACAGAGGGTACAAAGGGGCGACAATCACTTTAAAATCTCCTTATTTGCCGATGATGTCATGCTTACTCTTACAAATCCCGTTGTTTCACTTCAGGGGATCATGTCGGAATTAATTTGGTTTACCACAGTTTCTGGTATGAAGGGGAACTATGAAAAGTCGGAGCTTCTTAAGCTGAAGTTGCCTCCAGAGGCTGTGCATTCCTTATGTCAGAAATTTCCTTTCAAATGGGCAACCTCTCCCTTTCTGGATGTTAAAACCAAAGACTGAGCCTCTAGCTAATGGGAACCCAGAAAAAAGCAAAATAGAAATCCTTTTGCAGAAAAGAGGGAATAACACATGCGTACAGGAGGGTGGAAAACCTTCCAGCTCACCGAAGAAAATGTTCTTAATGGTGTTCTTCAAAAATAGAAGAAGGCTCTCTGTCTGCACATCCTTCCCAGGTCAGGCCCTACCACTTCCTAGGGGCAGCCATGGCCTATTGCCCCTAGGAAGGGTAACAAAAATTCTCCAAAGTAAAATGGTGGTCAGAGGGTTATGGCGGAGGAGTTCACTGTTTACCTTCTCCCACATGGGGGAGCCAACCACCCACACTTTTATTACGTTTCCTCCCCAAAAAAGAATTGGTTTAATCCTGCCCTGGTAGAAAACCCTAAAGTGGCTCTACAAAATATCTAAACGGGTATTTGAACTAAAATAAAGAAGGATCAAAAGATAAGAAAAGAGAAAATAAGGGGCAAATGAAGAAATATATATATATGGAACACCAGTGCCTTAACTGCTGAGCAGAGCAGACTGATATGGAAGTTCTGTCCTGAGTAAATATCATTTAACCCAGAGAGACAGAGAAAAGAATAAAGCTCCAAGGGCATAGAACCTCCCTGGAATTTCTTAGAACCTACAAGTTGCTGGAAACTCAGGTTAGAACTCTCTTTTACAGAAAAACAAATTTAAAGGCAGAACAATCTTTATAGTATTTGCCTTTTTTGGTTTGTTTGGTATGTGACAGGTTTTCCATGGATGCTATTAGACACATTTTTGAACATTAAGTTGCTAAATCGGCAATCTCTTGCCTTTTCCAGAATAATTCCATCGAGAACCTGACAAGATCTAAAAGATGACAGATGAGAGAATCCTCTATCTTTTTTTTATATATTTAAACAGATGCGCAAGCACACGTGTGCACATTCGTCATCCAGCGCCCAGGGGTGCAGCCATGGTTGGTTTATTTATTTATTGAAAAACATTTCTATATCGCCTATACAAGCTATTGCAGATCTAGGTGGTGAGACTACACCTTGAGAACTGTGTAAATTCTGGTCACCGCATCTCAAAAAAGATATAGTTGTGATGGAGAAGGTACAGAGAAGGGCAACCAAAATGATAAAGGGGATGGAACAGCTCCCCTATGAGGAAAGGCTAAAGAGTTTAGGGCTGTTCAGCTTGGAGAAGAGACAGCTGGGGGGGGGGGGGGATATGATAGAGGTCTTTAAAATAATGAGAGTTCTAGAACCGGTAAATGGGAATTTGGTTATTTACTCTTTCAGATAATAGAAGGACTAGGGGGCACTCCATGAAGTTAGCAAGTAGCACATTTAAAACTAATCAGAGAAAATTATTTTTCATTCACTGCACAATTAAGCTCTGGAATTTGTTGCCAGAGGATGTGGTTAGTGCAGTTAGGTTTAAAAAAGGTTTGGATAAGTTCTTGCAAGAGAAGTCCATTAACTGTTATTAATCAAGTTGACTTAGAGAATAGCCACTGCTATTACAGGCATCAGTAGCATGGGATCTACTTAGTGTTTGGGTACCTGCCAGGTTCTTGTAGCCTGGATTGGCCACTAGTGGAAACAGAATGCTGGCTCGATTGACTCTTAGTCTGACCCAGTATGGCAATTTCTTATGTTCTTATTTTATGAAATAGACTGATCGCGACCTTATGTGTGCACAATCAAATGCCACTTCTACCGCGCAAGTGGGAGGATTTTAATAGACATGTGCACCGACACATTGGCCAGTTGTCCCATTTCGTCCAGGTAAGGACTGGGACTTCCAAACCCCTCTAGTTTCATAGCCTGCTTTCTCCCCTGTAGCCCCAACCCTTAAAACACCGCCAATCTATCTAATTCACAGTATTTTATTACTTGCACATCCTGCATAGCAGTAGTAAAGTTATGTGGCAGGGAATCTTGGTGCACACCTCCGTGTTTAAGTATCTGACACAAAATTGAAGTTGAAATCCAGGAACGCCAACGTCCCACACCGACCAAGCCCATGCCCCACCCCTTTTTGGAGCTTTTCATTTGTGCGTGCAGCAGGAGATATGTGTGCACGCAGCATCTTTTAAAATTCACTCGGCACACACTGGCCCTACATATTTGCGTATCTCCTGGTTTTGGCGTGCACCGGGCTTTTAAAATTCACCTTTAAGCACCTGCCACTGGATGGCCCAACCATAAAGGTCAAAGGACACAAATGGGAGTTCTCTACCTATCAGTTTGTCTTGTAATCACCCCCCAAAATTTCTGTATCTCTGAATAAGATCACAGCCTGCAGGGAAATAAAGTCCCTCTGCTTCCACGCCCACTGCAGCAGTTTCTGGAGGTAATTCTGATAGATGTGGCCACGTTTATTGCAGGAGATGCACTACCTGGACATTATTTCAGGCATTGTCTTTGATCTTCTGGAAGCTCTAGACCAGTTATCTGGGATTGCTCCTGGATCACAGGATGGCCCACGCCAGAGGGTAACTTAAAAAATGTATTTGGACCAGAATTCAATCCTACTTTTGGGGCAGCAGCCAAAATTGTCTATTCAAATCGTACCTTGGAGCTTCTGCCCGGTAAAGAGTTCGGTATAGAGCTGCACAGAAGCACCATCCCCGGGAGACTAGTGGTAACTCCCGTACAAGTGTCAAGCACAGCCATTATAGCTGCCCAGAACGCTTGAAGAGATTGGCAAGCAAATAGCCTATGGGCCAGGGTCCCAGACTGTAGTCCACATTTGATACACGTTGAGGTGGGAGTTAGCCGCATCTGGGTCCTGCGAACATCGTCACAGTAGAGCCAATGCAAAATTTTAAATTGCACTTCCCGGAGACCAATATCAGGAAGTATTTTACGTAATCGTGCAAACATCGCAAGCATTTGGGCGCCAGTCACATGAGAGTTTAGAGCTTCAGTCCAGCGGCTAGCCAAATGAGATGATCTATCGGTACAGCGAAGTTTCTGTCCCAGGTTTTTCCAACCAGTAATAGTGTTGGCAAGGTGGGCATTATCATAGAAAGCGTTGGCAAACTTAATTTCCTCTGCCAGGTCTGTTGTAGTCCACGTACAGGAGCGAATATAGTGTCTGGCCTGGAGAAAAGCATAGAACTGCTGGGATGGAATTTGATAAGTATGTTGTAAGGTTGCAAAGTCCAGCAATTGACATAATGTAGCATGATACAGGTGATATATAAACAATAATCCCTTGTTTTGTTGTTATTTGTTAATGATGTACTGTTCTGTAAAGTTTGAAAGTCTTGTCTCTGATCATGTGTGAGCTGTTATTGGAAAGAATCTACAGTGCAAAGACTCAGACTGGAAGTAAGCCTTAACCCACTTGCGATTTACCTCCTTTGTGAATTATCCTCTGAAGTTTACCTGCAGGGCCAAAGGCAGAAAGGGTTCTGTTTGCATTCCTAATAAAACCTCTATTGCAGCGTAAATCCTGTGGGCATGTACTGCAGAGGTCTTCAGTCTGACACTGAGGTGAGGAGCAGTGAAGGGGTGGCCTGCAGAGGAGGGGGCTGGCTGGTGAGGGGTGAGGAGGAACCTGCTGGAGAGTGAAGGGATGGGAAGAGAGACAAGGAGAGGAACCGAAAAGGACAGGTGAAGGGGAAATGGGGAGCAGAGGAAACTAACGGCATGTAGGGAGTGGAGAAGGCGGATGATGATTAACACCCCACCCCCCCCCTGCCCAAATTTAAAAGTCCAAGTGTGTCCATGCAAAAGGGAGAGAGTTGCACACAAAGTTCAGAGGGAATAAGAAGGGGAGGTTAAGATGGGGAGAGGAGGAAGAAGAGATTAGGAGAATCGTAAAAGAAAAGGGGGGTTAAGAAAGCATGGTGGGTGAGAGGGGAGAGACTGGGGTGTGGATGGGCTGAGGTGGAGGAGGGCAAAGGTAAGAAGAGACTGGTGGGGATGAGCTGGCGTTGGGGAGAAGCATGACTGGCGGGGCTTTTCTTTTGGCCCACATGAGTTTTCCCCACGTCTGCCTTACTCGCTCCCCTCTGGACATTTAAATACAGACTGGTGGTGGTCAGTCACAGACGACTCGCTGTGTTTTGTTTTCTCTGTTGGCTGGGGGCGCTGTAACTGGTGTTGAATTCGGAGCCCCCAATCATTTTCAAACATTGGCTCATGGTCATTTTTAACACCTTCTTTGGTCAAATATAACCTTCTGCTAATGAGCTATTTTCTCTTGTTCCCCCAGAGAAGTATTTGCTTATTATCGCTGAAGGGAGTAACATTGTTCTGCTGCTATTGCCCAAGCTCGCTTCTTTGTAGTTGTGGTGGTTGAAAACATCTCAGAAATGACCTCTGAACCGCTGCGCAGGCCTGGACCCACTTTTGCTAACGGGCTTTGCTGCTTTACGTTGTGGGCTAATGACACGTTCCTAATGCAAAGCCTTT